>NC_064570.1:77807348-78110378 GCF_937001465.1 Orcinus orca
CCTCCTTCACTTCCTTCTACATAGTTAATATAGGAAATGGTCTTGTTATCTTTCTTTTGTCCTCACCCACTTGCATATTGAAGTTACTGGGAATTCTTAGTTTTTCTGTAGATATTGTCTGTGTATTTTCTGTTTTATTATCCTAATTGTTTTACATTTTGTGAGGGGAGATTTGAGGCAATTACAAAACTATACCACCATCACCATCTTTTTCACAATCATCTTCAGTACTTGTAAAACAGAATAAACTGGTAAAGAAAAACCTACAAAAAAAGCAAATGAAATGCCTATTACTTTAACCTTAAGAGTACAAAGTACAAACAAAGGACCCCTCTTCAGTTCAGTATAAAAGATCTCAAATCCTAAGATCACAATTTCATATGACCTGAGAGTAGGATTCTAGAGAAGAAATTTAAATTAAAGTGAAAGAAAGCCCTGAAACATTTTTATGCTCTCAGTGATACAATTCACTTTCTGCATTGTTGGAAAGTGATCTCGATTGTTATTTTTCCGTGGAGCCATGTTGTCCTATACAGTAGCTACTACCTGCGGGCAGCTACTGAGCACTTGAACTATGTCTACCATCACATATAGAAGTGATAGCATTTTTGATATACTGGATTAAATTAAAATATTATAAAATTCATTTCAATTATTTCCTTTTACTTTTTTATTTATTTAAAATTTTTTTAATTTTATATTGAAGTATAGTTGATTAACAATGTTGTGTTTGTTTCAGGTGTACAGCAAAGTGATTCAGTTATACATACATATGTATCTATTTTTTTCAAATTCTTTTCCCATTTAGGTTATTACAGAGTACTGAGCAGAGTTCCCTGTGTTATACAGTAGGTCCTTGTTGGTTATCTACCTTAAATATAGCAGTGTGTGCATGTCAATTCCAAACAAAATTCAGAACTATATATGTGGCTTGCATTTGTGGCTCACATTAACTTTCCATTGGTTAGTACTGCTCTGGAGCATGAGAATCTGCATTTTCCTTTCTCCATCCTCTGTGTCCAACTGAATCTCAAGGTATTCTGTAGTATTATAAAACATAAGCAGAATAAACATTGGTATGAACTCATGTTTAGCTTAATATAGAAGAATATGGTTACATATAGAAATGTTTATTGCTATGTGTATATACATGGGTTAGTAGATATACAAATAATTTATGTAGATATTCTGCCCTCAAGGAGGTGGAGCATAACTCCTCACCTCTTAAGTGATATAGCGTAGTGATTTCCTTCCACAAAGTACAGTATGGAAAAATAGAAAGAAGGAAGAGGGTGAGAGAGTGAGAGTAAAAGAGAGAGAGACAGAGGAACTTGTTTAAATTCTTAAAACCAGTGATGCTTGATTTCAACCCCACCATTATCCTTTCTAATTTAATGAACCAGTAAATTGCCACTTATATTTTGCTTAACTGTTCTAATTTTTCTCTTCCAAATATAAGATTTGTATTTAACAGGATTCTCCAAAGAAACAGAACCAATAGGATATAGCTATAGACATAGATACAGATAAGAGATTTGTTATAGGAATAGGCTCATGTGATTATGGGGGTTGAGAAGTCCCACAATCTGCCACTGCAAGCTGAAGAACCAGAAAAGCCAGTGGTGTAATTCAGTCCTAGTCCAAGGGCCTGACGATCCAGGGAAGCCAATGGTCTAAGTCTAAGTCCAAAGTTCTGAGAAAGAGAGCCCAGTGGCATGAGTCCTGTTGTGAGTCCAAAGGCCTGAGAACCAGGAACAGTGGTGTCCGAGAATAGGAGAAGATGTATGTCTCAGCTCAAGCAGAGAAAGCGAGTTTTCACTTCCTTTCCACCTCTTTGTTCCATTCGGGCCCTCAACAGATTGGATGATGTCCACCAGCACTGGTGGGAGCACGCTTCTCTAGTCAGTCTACTGATTCAAATGCTAATCTCTTCCTGACACACTCTCGCAGACATACCTAGAAATAATGTTTTGCCAGTAATCTGGGCATCCCTTAGCCAAATTGACACATAAAATTAACAGTCACAACATTTGAAAATATACCCTCTTCCCAGAAACCCTTCTTTACTCTTCACTCCCTAAGCTCTTGCCTAATTAACTAATTTCTTTCACCAATAATTATCTCAAATGAGTAGTCTATACTTACTTTTTTTATTCCCTGGTTACCATGGAACCTTTTGCTTCCATCCTGCCTGCTAGTTTTTTTTCTACTGTGACATTGGTATTTATGTCTCCATTTTCATTCTTCATAGTAGTAATTTGAAGCTTCTCTCTCTCTCTCTTTTTTTTTTTTTTTACTTTATGAGTCAAACTAAAGGCTTGCCAATTTTATCGACTTTTAAAAGAACCTATTTTAGTTTTATTGATTTTTCTCATTTTTTTCTATTTCCTATTTCTTTTATTTCTTCTTTAATCTTTATTTTTTTTTCTTCCTTCAACTTGGGTTTAGTTTGCATTATTTTGAATTCCTTAAGGATGAAATTTTAGTTATTAATTTTATTCTTTTAAAAATATAGGTGTTTAGAGCTATAAATTTCTCTCGAAGCATTACTTGAACCTTATCCTATAACTGTAGGGTATGCTGTATCTTAATTTTTATTGATTTCATAGTCTTTTTTTTTTTTGGCTACAGCATGCAGGATCTTAGTTCCCTGACCAGGGATTGAACCCGTGCACCCTACATTGGGAACATGGAGTCTTAACCACTGGACAGCCTGGGAAATCCTTATTTATTTTTAAATTTCTCTTGTGATTTCTTATTTATCCAATCTTTATTTAGAAGGGCGTTGCTTAATTTCCATATACTTGTGATCTTCCAAAATTCCTTTCTATTTATTAACATCTAATTTTACTCCATGTAATCACAAAACATATTTTATATGATTTAAATTCCTTTGAATTTATTTAGCCTTGCTTAATGGCTGGATATATGGTCTATACTCAGAATATTCAATGTGCACTTGAGAAGAATGTATAGCCTGTTCCTGTTGGGTGAAGTGTACTATAGATGTCTGTTTAATATAGTCAGTATACAGTGTTGTTCAAGTCTTCTGTTCCTTTGCTAATTTTCTACCTAGTTGTTCTGTACATTATTGAAATTACATGGAAGTCTCCAGTTATTATTGTTGAATTTTTCTATTTCTCCTTCAATTCTGTCAGATTTTGCTTTATTTGTTTTGGGACTCTGATGTTAGGAGCATATATGTCTTTATATTGATAATTGCTATATTTGATGTATTTAGATATAGCAGTTCTTGTTTGATTGACTCATCATTGTCTCTAGTAATAAATTTTGTTTTAAAATCTTTAATTTTGTTACCATACGCATGGCATATCTTTTTCATCCTTTTCTTTCAACCAATTTATGTCTTTGAATCTAAAGTGTGTCTCGTATGAAGCTAATTCATTTCACACCCTAATGATTGGTTAATCTTCTAAAACCTCCATTGTCATTATAACTGTCCTCTCTGAGGAGAGTTGCCCTGTTAATTACAGCAATGATTTTCTCTTGAGCACTGAGAGCACAGGTATTCTAAGAGCCCGCTACACACATATAGACACACACACACACACACACACACACACACACACACACACACACACACACACCATGCAAACAGGGCTTTTGTCAACATATGATAGTTGACTGTTAACAAAAAAGTTTAAAAATGATAACTCTATGGTACTTGTTCTCAAACAAGAATGACCTGGTGAACTTGATACAAAGCCAAATTCCCTAGCTTTAGCGGAAGGATTCTTATATAGCAGGCTTACATGGGTCCCAACTATTTTCAGTGAAGCAAGTTGGTAATTATGAGGCAGGTGGTCTTCAGACAATCATTTGAAAAAGCAGAAACCAACTCACAAGAGGATCAAAAAACTGGCATCAAATGCCTCATAAGTTGGCTAAGGCTACCTGTGTAACCTTGAAAGCAGCAGCTCTCCCGAGATTGTCCGATGAATGTGTTTTGCTCATGCTGTACCTTGGCTGATTTATTCGCCTCCATCTGACATGCATTATTCTTCCTTTATGCTTGACTTCAGCCTACCCCTCCTTAAGCTCAGCTCAGATTTCACCTTCTTCATTTTTACTGACACTTACCTAAGTTAGCCTACAATGATCTGAAGGATGAATTGGGCTAACTGCTATTGTTTTTCCTAAATAGTAGCAATAATTGCTTAGTTTAAAATTTTCTGATTTCATTACCTTAGTGAAAGGTTTGACTAGGACTGATATTTCCTCTCTAAAGAGGAGTGAACTCTTGCTGGACTTGTCAGCTGAACCTGGCCTTAGACTACAGGGCATGGAGACAGTCCTGATGCAAAGATGTGTCTGGGGGCAATGCAGAGCTCAAGAGTCAGGTGAGCAGTCCCTCTCAGGTGGCAACCTGGAGAAGCAGAGGCAAAGTCCAGATAGGAATCAGGAGTCCCAGAGGAGAGCAAATTCTGAGTGAAAGGAAGGAGCTATGCCTCCATCTGGACCATATGTCCCATTTTTGCAAAGGCTGGCTGGATTGGGTGCTGGTGAGGGTGCCATTAGAAGCATAGCCACAGAGAGAGAGAGAGAACTATAAATGATAAATTAAACTCTTTCATTCTTATTAAAAAGGATAAGAAAACCAAAAAGACCAACTTTGAAAGGCCACCATGTGCTATTCTTAGCTCACTCCTACAGAGACTCTCTTTGACCTCAGGTTGGCTCCCTAGTGTCTTTCTTTGGTCTAATCTTCTGAGTTCCTCAAGGTATTAGAGGTTGGAGGGAAAAAATAAGGAGCAATCTTGTGCTCTGTTGATGTCTGCAAATGGGTCAAATTAAATGTTTATCTCTTCTATTTCATATCTGAATTACTGACAACATAGAGTGTCACCAATCACATTGTACTAACTCAACATTAAAAGATATTTAATGATGATTTCTGTAATTAATATACAGAACATCTCCAAGTCAGAAAAGGAGCTGATTTATTTTTTCTCCTACAAAACTGCTTTTGGCGTCATTTAAAATTATCTAGATATATAAAGATAAAACATTTTAAAACCCTGACTAGATATCAAAAATATTAATGTTTTTCTTAAATCACTTGACTCCATTTAATGCTTTTATATAATGTTCATAGGTCAGCATATATGTATGTATATACATATGTGTTTATTTATCTGAAAGTATAAGCATAGTGAGACAAAATAGAAATATTACTATGTGTGTCCCTTTCCTCTTACACACTCCATTTCAACCTTTGCTTTTAATTATATTCTTTCTTAATAGCCAGTGTACCTTGGGACAATATTTATATTTTCTTTAATATCATTGACATATTAAGTAATTGTAAAAATGGTACATCGAGTATATAGTGAAATATGATCAGTAAACAAGTGACATGTATATAGTAAATAAAGAACTTTTTATGGTAATCAAAGGGCATTAGATATAAGTAACAGTAGATAGAAAAACCTTAACTTAACACAGATATGTTTCATAAAATTAACTAAAAGCCTATTTTATATAAATTCACACACATAACACCTCAGGGTGATAAGAACTCCTCAGACTTTCAGAGAGTATGTTCAGGTTAAGATTGACAGAGAGGTTGTTTGCTTTTTCTGTTTCTTTTCATTCTTTTATTTATTTGCTGGGCACACACCAGGTGATAAGTACAACACAAGCAAAGTCCCTATTCTCATGGAGCTTCTTTTCTACTGGAGGAAGGCAGCATGGAAACATGTAGACAAATGTTTAAAATGATAACATTTCAAATGCTTTTCAGAGTTATAAAGAAAATAAAGGTGGGTAGTGGAATATGGGAATAATGGAGAATGCAGTATTTTAGGTATAGAGATAGAAGAGGCATCCTTGAGGAGGCGTATCTATTCCAAAACCTGATATATGCAAAGCAGTTAGGCATGTGGAAATTTGAGGGAACCTGCTCCAAGCAGAGGGACCCCAAGTGTGAAAAGCTAGGGGCAGGAACAAGATTGATCACCTGTGGAAGTGGAAGAAAATTAAGTAGCTGGGTTCTAGTGAAACAGGCTGTAAAGACGATGTAGGAAAAGTAGTCAGGGGCAATATGGTGTAGGGCTCTGTGGGCTCTGGTAAAATTTGACTCTATTCTAGAAGTCAGGAGAAGCAATAGGAAGATTTTAGGCAGGAGAGTAAAATAATCTGATGATGAACCACGTGGACTAGAGAGCCGGCAGGGGACCTTCTGGTTTGGCTTTAACAGGTGCATCTGATCAGCCGTCCTAAATTCTCTCCCCATTTATCTTGTTTTAACTGCATCCAAAGCCAAGCAGGGGACTGTGGAAAGGCAACCTCTTTTGAAGAACATAATGGTTTAAAGGAATCTGTTTCTTTTGGAGAGTATTGAAGACCATAAAATGTTGGAATGTTGGTAGATTACCCATGAGAGAATGATTGCCAAGGGGATTTAAAAATGTGTATCAGGAACAAAATGTTCCCTTATCCACAGGATAAAGAGTAGAAAAAGTGCAATCTCTCTTTTACTCTCTCTGTCTCATTACAACAACATTCTTCTTCTTCTTTTTGTTTTTAGTTAGTATATTTTTTAATCAATAGAATTTGTACCGTTGTTGAAAAAGACGTGCCACGTCTCAAGTGTTAGTCATGTATTTTATAATAAAAGTCAAACAAATGAGAAAAAACTAAAATTATATTTCTATCTCTTTCAATTTTCTTCTTCAATGATCTTTCAATAGATGATAAGTTCTCTTCTTTTGCTAGAGGTTCAAAAGGAAAAAATTGATAGGACAGACAATCATTTCACTTCATTTTGGAAGAAATAAAACAGATTAGAGTGTTATTTATTACTGTCATGTTACTATTCCATACAGCCCAAAATATCAATGGTAAAAATTATTATGTAAACACTTTTGCATATTTCCAAATAATTATGTAATATTTTTAGAATGTCATCAAATCAGTTAAATACCATTAGTAATAACGAAAATGCTTGAGGAATTCTTTACCTAACTATAAAGCATTTGGCTTTTAAAAGACATATTTGATCTCATTGTCTACCAAATCTGAACAATTAATATCTCCAGCTATCTCTTGAATATTTTCATAAAAATTGTGCTCATAAATATGACTTTTTTATATTTATGGCTTTATTATTTTATAAAAATTATGTATGCTTGGGATAAATATTTATGAAATACATAAAATGAGAAGAAGGTTTTTAAAAAAACATTCCATATATAACCAACTAGAAATAAAAATGGAAGATACGTGATTTCATCCAGAAACCCTCTCCCCCACACTCTTTCACTCACTATATCTATCTATCTATCTATCTATCTATCTATCTAACATCTATCTATCTATCATCTATCTGCACCTGCATATCTATATCTATATCTACACACACATACACACACACACACACACACACACACAGTATAAGAAATAATAGGTCGGGGTGGGGAGGAATCAAGATAGTGGAGTAGAAGGACGTGCTCTCACTTCCTCTTGTGAGAACACCAGAATCACAACTAGCTGCTGGACAATCATCGACAGGAAAACACTGGAACTCACCAAAGAAGATACCCCACATCCACAGACAAAGGAGAAGCCACAATGAGATGGTAGGAGGGGCGCAATCACAGTAAAATCAAATCCCATGACTGCTGGGTGGGTGACTAACAGACTGAAGAACACTTATACCAGAAGTCCACCCACTGGAGTGAAGGTTCTGAGCCCCATGTCAGGCTTCCCAATCTGGGGGTCTGGCAAAGGGAGGAGGAATTCCTAGAGAATCAGACTTTGAAGCCTAGTGGGAATTGATTGCAGGACTTCAATAGGACTGGGCGAAACAGAGACTCTACTCTTGGAGGGCACACACAAAGTGGTGTGTGCATTGGGACCCAGGGGAAGGAGCAGTGACCCCAGGGGAGACTGAACCAGACCTACCTGCTAGTGTTGGAGGGTCTCCTACAGAGGCAGGAGGAGGGGGGCTGTGGTTTACCATGGGGACAAGGACATTGGCAGCAGAAGTTCTGGGAAGTACTCCTTGGCGTGAGCCCTCCCAGAGTCTGTCATTAGCCCCACCAAATACCCCAGTAGGCTCCAGTGTTGGGTTGCCTCAGGCCAAACAACCAATAGGTAAGGAACACAGCCCCACCCATCAACGGTCAAGTGGATTAAAGTTTTACTAAACTCTTCCCACCAGAGCAACAGTCAGCTATACCTCCCACTGGTCCCTCCCATCAAGCCTCTTAGATAGCCTCATCCACCAGAGGGCAGACACAGAAGCAAGAAGAACTACAATCCTGCAACCTGTGGAACAAACACCACATTCACACAGAAAGACAGACAAGATGAAAAGGCAGAGGGCTATGTACCAGATGAAGGAACAAGATAAAATCCCAGAAAAACAACTAAAGGAAGTGGAGATAGGCAACCTTCCAGAAAAAGAATTCAGAATAATGGTAGTGAAGATGATCCAGGACCTTGGAAAATCAATAGAGGCAAAGATCGAGAAGATGCAAGAAATGTTTAACAAAGACCTACAAGAATTAAAGAACAAACAAACAGAGATGAACAATACAATAACTGACATGAAAATTACACTAGAAGGAATCAATAGCAGAAAAACAGAGGCAGAAGAACGGATAAGTGACCTGGAAGACAGAATGGTGGAATTCACTGCTGCAGAACAGAATAAAGAAAAAAGAATAAAAAGAAATGAAGCCAGCCTTAGAGACCCCTGGGACAACATTAAACACAACAACATTCACCTTATAGAGGTCCCAGAAGGAGAAGAGAGAGAGAAAGGACCAGAGAAAATATTTGAAGAGATTATAGTTAAAAACTTCCCTCACATGGGAAAAGAAATAATCACCCAAGTCCAGGAAGGGCAGGGAGTCCCATATAGGATAAACACAAGGAGAAACACGTCAAGACACATACTAATCAAATTTACAAAAATTAAAGACTAAGAAAAATTATTGAAAGCAGCAAGGGAAAAACGACAAATAACATACAAGGGTACTCCCATAAGGTTAACAGCTGATTTCTCAGCAGAAACTCTACAAGCCAGAAGGGAGTGGCATGATATACTTAAAGAGATGAAAGTGAAGAAACTACAACCAAGATTACTCTACCAGGCAAGGATCTCATTCAGATTCAATGAAGAAATCAAAAGCTTTACGGACAAGCAAAGGCTAAGAGATTTCGGCCCCACCAAACCAGCTCTACAACAAATGCTAAAAGAACTTCTCTAAGTGGGAAACACAAGAGAATAAAAGGATCTACAAAAACAAACTGAAAACAATTAAGAAAATGGTCATAGGAACATACATATCGATAATCACCTTAAACATGAATGGATTAAATGCTCAAACCAAAAGATACAGGCTTGCTGAATGGATACAAAAACAAGATCCATATACATGCTGTCTACAAGAGACCCCTTCAGACCTACAGACACATACAGACTGAAAGTGAAGGAGTGGAAAAAGATATTCCATGTAAATGGAAATCAAAAGAAAGCTGGAATACTTATATTTATATCAGATAAAATAGGCTTTAAAATAAAGAATGTTACAAGAGACAAGGAAGAACACTACATAATGATCAAGGGATCAATCCAAGAAGAAGATATAACAATTATAAATATATATGCTCCCAACATAGGAGCACATCAATACATACGGCAACTGCTAACAGCTATAAAAGAGGAAATCGACAGTAACACAGTAATAGTGGGGGACTTTAACACCACACTTACACCAATGGACAGATCATCCAAAATGAAAATAAATAAGGAACAGAAGCTTTAAATGACACAATAGACCAGAAAGATTTAATTGATATTTATAGGACATTCCATCCAAAAAAAGCAGATTACACTTTCTTCTCAAGTGCACACAGAATATTCTCCAGGATAGATCACATCTTGGGTCACAAATCAAGCCTCAGGAAATTTAAGAAAATTGAAATCGTATCAAGCATCTTTTCTGACCACAACGCTATGAGATTAGAAATCAATTACAGGGAAAAAAAAACGTAAAAAACACAAACACATGAAGGCTAAACAATACGTTACTATATAACCAAGAGATCACTGAAGAAATCAAAGAGGAAATCAAAAAATACCTAGAGACAAATGACAATGTAAACACGATAATCCAAAACCTATGGGATTCAGAAAAAGCAGTTCTAAGACGGAAGTTTATAGCTATATAAGCCTATCTCAAGAAACAAGAAAAATCTCAAGTAAACAATCTAACCTTACACCTAAAGGAACTAGAGAAAGAAAAACAAACAAATCCCAAAGTTAGCAGAAGGAAAGAAATGATAAAGATCAGAACAGCAATAAATGAAATAGAAACAAAGAAAACAATAGCAAAGATCAATAAAACTAAAAGCTGGTTCTTTGAGAAGATAAACAAAATTGATAAATCATTAGCCAGACTCATCAAGAAAAAGAGGGAGAGGACTCAAATCAATAAAGTTAGAAGTGAAAAAGGAGAAGTTACAACAGACACCGCAGAAATACAAAGCATCCTAAGAGACTACTACAAGCAACTCTATGCCAATAAAATGGACAACCTGGAAGAAATGGACAACTTCTTAGAAAGGTATAACCTTCCACGACTGAACCTGGAAGAAATAGAAAATATGAACAGAGCAATCACAAGTAATGAAATTGAAACTGTGATTTAAAATCTTCCAACAAACAAACGTCGAGGACCAGATGTCTTCACAGGTGAATTCTTTCAAACATTTAGAGAAGAGCTAACACCCATACTTCTCAAAGTCTTCCAAAAACTCACAGAGGGAGGAACACTCCCAAACTCATTCTACGAGGCAACTATCACACTGATACCAAAACCAGAAAAGATATTACAAAGAAAAAAATTACAGACCAATATCACTGATGAATATAGATGCAAAAATCCTCAACAAAATACTAGCAAACAGAATCCAACAACACATTAAAAGTATCATACACCATGATCAAGTGGAATTTATCTCAGGGATGCAAGGATTCTTCAATATACACAAATCAATCAATGTGATACACCATATTAACAAATTGAAGAATAAAAACTGTATGATCATCTCAATAGATGCAGAAAAGGCTTTTGACAATATTCAACACCGATTTATGATAAAAACTCTCCAGAAAGTGGGCATAGAGGGAACCTACCGCAACATAATAAAGGCCATATATGACAAACCCACAGCAAACATCATTCTCAATGGTGAAAAACTGAAAGCATTTCCTCTAAGATCAGGAACAAGACAAGGATGTCCACTCTCACCACTATTATTCAACATAGTTTTGGAAGTTCTAGCCATGGCAATCAGAGAAGAAAAAGGAATAAAAGGAATATAAATTGGAAAAGAAGAAGCAAAACTGTCACTGTTTTCAGATGACATGATACTATACATAGAGAATCCTAAAAATGCCACCAGAAAACTACTAGAGCTAATCAATGAATTTGGTAACGTTGCAGGATACAAAATTAATGCACAGAGATCAATTGCATTCCTATATACTAATGATGAAAAATCTGAAAGTGAAATTATGGAAACACTCCCATTTACCATTGCAACAAAAAGTATAAAATACCTAGGAATAAACCTACCAAAGGAAACAAAAGACCTGTATGCAGAAAACTATAAGACACTGATGAAAGAAATTAAAGATGATGCCAACAGATGGAGAGATATACCATGTTCTTGGATTGGAAGAATCAATATTGTGAAAATGACTATACTACACAAAGCAATCTACAGATTCAATGCAATCCCTATCAAATTACCAATAGCATTTTTTACGGAACTAGATCGAATCATCTCAAAATTTGTATGGAGACACAAAAGACCCCGAATAGCCAAAGCAGTCTTGAGGGAAAAAAACGGAGCTGGAGGAATCAGACTCCCTGACTTCAGAATATACTACAAATATACAGCAATCAAGGCAACATGGTACTGGCACAAAAACAGAAACATAGATCAATGGAACAAGATAGAAAACCCAGAGGTAAACCCATGCACCTATGGTCAACTAATCTATGACAAAGGAGGCAAAGATATACAATGGAGAAAAGACAGTCTCTTCAATAAGTGGTGCTTGGCAAACTGGACAGCTCCATGTATAAGAATGAAATTAGAACACTCCCTAACACCATACACAAAAATAAACTCAAAATGGATTCGAGACCTAAATGTAAGACCGGACACTATAAAACTCTTTAGGAAAACATAGGAAGAACACTCTTTGACATAAATCACAGCAAGATCTTTTTTGACCCACCTGCTAGAGTAATGGAAATAAAAACAAAAATAAACAAATGGGACCTAATGAAACTTCAAAGCTTTTACACAACAAAGGAAACCTTAAACAAGACGAAAAGACAACCCTCAGAATGGGAGAAAATATTTGCAACCGAATCAACAGACAAAGGATTAATCTCCAAAATATATAAACTGCTCATGCAGCTCAATATTAAAGAAACAAACAACCCAATCTAATAATGGGCAGAAGAGCTAAATAGACATTTCTCCAAAGAAGACATACAGATGGCCAAGAAGCACATGAAAAGCTGCTTAACATCACTAATTATTAGAGGAAGGCAAATCACAACTACAATGAGGTATCACTTCACACCAGTTAGAATGGGCATCATCAGAAAATCTACAAACAACAAATGCTGGAGAGGGTGTGGAGAAAAGGGAACCCTCTTGCACTGTTGGTGGGAAAGTAAATTGATACAGCCACTTTGGAGAACAGTATGGAGGTTCCTTAAAAAACTAAAAATAGAATTACCATATGATCCAGCAATCCCACTACTGGGCATACACCCAGAGAAAACAATAATTCAAAAAGACACATGCACCCCAATGTTCTTTGCAGCACTATTTACAATAGCCAGGTCATGGAAGCAACGTAAATGCCCATCGACAGACGAATGGATAAAGAAAATGTGGTGCATATATACAATGGAATATTACTCAGCCATAAGAAGGGACGGAATTGAATCATTTGTTGAGACATGTATGGATCTAGAGACTGTCATACAGAGTGAAGTAAGTCAGAAAGAGAAAAACAAATATTGTATTTTAACGCATGTATGTGGAACCTAGAAAAATTGTACAGATGAACCATTTTGCAGGGCAGAAGTTGAGACACAGATGTAGAGAACAAACGTACAGACACCAAGGGGGGAATACCGTGGTGGGGGTGGGATGGGGATGGTGGTGTGCTGAATTGGGCAATTGGGATTGACATGTATACACTGATGTGTATAAAATTGATGACTGATAAGAACCTGCAGTATCAAAAAACAAACAAAAAAAACAACTAATACTAAACTTTGTTTGGGTTATTTGTATGGAAATATGTTAATATAAATGTATCAGACATTACATGAAATTTCTAAAAATCTTATATGTTCTGGTATAATGTTATAAGTCATAATTCTAGTTATTATTTTAAAATGTATATCTCAGAAATAACTAAATTTCCTTGTCAATTGCATTATTATGAACTTTCATCAAATCTTTAACTGCGGTCATTTTTAAGTCTTTTGTCATTTACAGACAGTTCTGGGTGTACTCTGATGCTTTCACAAAGATGTTCCTATAAAAAGGTTTCATTTTCAAGGAGTTCATGGAAAAGATTCTGACAAGTACACGTTTCTGGTAACTGACTATACTGCTGAACTGAATGAATAAGCATTTTCAGAACTCTAATGGAAAATGATGAATTCATAAAAGTGTTAACAAAATATCAAGATGAAAAAAGATTAATTACATGGGACTGAGTGAACTGATGAGGATGGTTATACTTTTTGTGAATTTCTGTTTGAATAAAAATAAAATCTCACAAGGACTCAGAGGCAAAAATTTTCACTGCAAAGTAAAGGAGCTGTTACAGTGGAGGATTCCTGGACTGAATGTCAATATTATGAGATAGTGTGAGTGTGTTCCATGTTTGGTAATTGCAATCATTGTTGCTTTTGTTGTGGTCATCCATTTACAATGCTTGGTGTCAGTTGATTTATCTCTTGTAAAAATAAAATACAGTGTGTGTGTGAGTTGTGAAAAAAAAAAGAAAGAATAGGCTGCATAAAATATAATGTATATTTTAAGGAAAATAGAATCACAAGATACATTCTGTTTTAATCAAAATATATTAAATTTTTCTTGAATTTAACCAAAGAAAAGTTAGTAAAGGAATTGTTAAACTTCAAATGATTTTTTTCTTCCAACAAAAGTTAACAAATCTTAGAAGATGCTTCTAAAGTTAATTAAAAGATTATGAAAAATTTAAAAGCTGTTGGCTCTTTTTTGTTTTGCAGTACACGGGCCTCTCACTGTTGCGGCCTCTCCCATAGCGGAGCACAGGCTCCGGACGCGCAAGCTCAGCGGCCATGGCTCACGGGCCCAGCCGCTCCGCGGCATGTGAGATCTTCCCGGACCGGGGCATGAACCCGTGTCCCCTGGATCGGCAGGCGGACTCTCAACCACTGCGCCACCAGGGAAGCCCTGGTGGCTCTTTTTAAGCTACTCATGTCAACAAAAGACAGAATCAGTTGACTACCCTGCTAAAAAGATGAGAAAATACCCCGTTTAAGCTTCTCCCAATTTTCCTTCCCCACACCTCCTATTCTTTCTGACATTGATGTGTTTTAGATTTTACATTCTCTTGTGTAACCATAATTTCCATAACTGTTTAGTTTTGCACTCATCTAAAGTACACCATGAATCCATTTTACTATGGCTTCTCCATTTCAGAGTTCCTTATTAGATTCACCTTTTATTTGGTTTTCTTTCATTGTCCGTTTCCTTTGTTTGCTTCCATGTTCCGAAGAACTACTCATACGTGCTGCTTTCCCTGAGTTCTTGAAAGTTTCTGAATGTTTTTCTGTTTTCTTCACAGTTGAGAAAGCTTAGCTAAATTTACCAGTTGGTTAGTATTTGCTACCATTCAAGCATTTACTCAACATTATTAATTAAGCTCCTGCTATGTACCAGGTATTGAAGACACACAGTGAACAACATTGCGCAAACAACACAGCCAGTGCTCCAGACCTTATGAAGTTCACGATCCATTGAGGGTAGCAATACAGGCAAATACATGAATTTTATATTGTGGTGTATGTTGTGGAGAAGAAAGGCGGGGTGATGGGATAATGTCTGTGCCTTTTTAAGCGTTATGGTTATGTAGTGCCTCCCTGGAGATGATATTTGAGTTGAGATAGTAATGACAAAATGAGCCAGTCATGTGGAATCAGTTGGAAAGCATTCCAGGCAAAAGAAACAGAAGAAAAGTAAGTGCATGGACCCTATGATAGAAAAAAAAAAAATGCTTTCTGAAGATTTTGAAGGGCAGAGAGAAGGCCTTTTTTGGCTGAAAAGTAGTGAATGGGGCAGAGGCCGTTGTTAGGAGATGATTCAAAAAGGTAGGGAGAGTGGACCATGTCAGGGCTCATAGGACAACATGAGAAATTTGAGATTTTTCTAATTGCAATGGGAAGTCCACATTCTACTCCAGACACTGCCTCTTTTGTCTATGCCTCTTCTGGCAAACTTTTTGAAAGGGTAAATTTCTTACATAATGTTATTTCCTTCATCTGCTCCTTTCAGGTTTCTGTCATCACTGCTCTAAGACCTTGCTGACAAAATTATCACTTATATTTGGAAATGGTGGTTATCAGGGTCTGGGGGCTGGGAGATATGGGGAGATGTTAGTCAAAGGGTACAAACTTGTAGTTAGAAGATGAATAAGTTTTGGGGATCTAATACACAGCATTGTGACTATAGTTAACAGTATACTGCATTATATACTGAAAGTTGCTAAGAGACCAGACTTAAATGTCCTCACCACAAAAGGAAAAGATAATTATGTGATGTGATGGAAATGTTAGCTAATGCTACGTGGTGGTCATATTGCAATATATGTGTATCGAATCAACACCTTAAACTTTTATTGTGTTATATGTCAATTATATATTAATTTAAAAAAAAGAGGAAAGAAACCTGGCCACCATCTTATGAAAACAAAACAAAACAAAGTTAGAAATGGCAATTAGATTGCTTCAACTAGTGGTCACTTCTCTGCTCTTACCTTTCTTGATCTTTCAGTGATTTCATTTGATTAGCCAACCTCTTCCTCCTTTTTCTGTTGGCATGTATGACATGGCATTTCATAGTTTTCCTTTGATCTTACTGAGCACTCCTTAGTTTTCTTCTTTGTGTATTTATACACTGTTTCTGTGTGATGTCTTACAGTCACATGACTTTGATATCATCTATGTAACCATATCTCCCAAATCTCATTGTCCTGGCCTTCCCCAGAACTCCAGTTTCATGTATCAACTGCTCACTTGGCATCTCCTCTTGGATGTTGTAATATGTATCTCAAACATAACATGGCCTAAATCAAACTCTTATTAGCCAATCCCAAATAAGTGATCTCACGGACTTCCCCATCTCAGTCAGTGGTACCCTCATCCACCCAATTGGTCAAATATATAAATGTTTCAGCATTCTTGATTATTCCATTCTTCAGCAAATACTGTCATTTTATGTCTAAAATGCACCCCCAGTCAGAACAATTCCCTCCAAGATGACCAGCCTCAATTTTATTTTCATGTACAGTTCAGAGATTAGTTCAGAGATTATAGAAATTCTATGGGTTTGAACAATTCTTGGAGTAAGGGTAAAAGTTGGGAAATAAATGTTAGTTCCTTTAGCCATTTAGAATTGCATTTAATTACTTGTAACAGCCAACAACAGTGCTTCAACAATTTAGGGGTTCATTCTCTTGTGGGAAAACAATCTAAAAGTAGGCTCTTCTGAAACCATTAATGTCCCAGATTTCCTCTTTTTGCCTTGCCATTCTTTATGTATTTCACCTTTGAGGGTGCCTTGTGATTACAAGATGGCTGCTGCAACTCAGGCCATCTTGTTCACTTTTCAGGAATAAATTAGGGGAAGAGGGGTGGAAAAAAAGGCACTTCTAGTTGAGTAAGCTTCTTTGAAATCTCTTTAAAGATTTCAGAAGCCTTACCTAGTGACTTTTACTTTGTTATTCTAACTTCAAGGGAGCTCACCACCACCTTGAATAAAAACATGTTTGTGCTACAAAAGAAGGTAAGAAGCGTGGATATTGGGTAAACTGATAGTAGTCCCTGCCACAGTTTCTTTCCCTCCTCTTTCCACAAAGCATGTCTTTTCCTCCATTTAATATCTAAAATCAACTCTCCAGGAGAAATATTTTAAAACAAAAAACATTGCTTTAAAATTTAAAAAATCGCTTGTTGGTCTTTTAATTCCATTTGTTTGCTCACTAATATTATATCATGAAATGTTAACTCTGAGAGAACGTTAAAAATGACCATAATAATGTGAGCTTTTCAAAGTGTGGTGAAGATCAGTGCCAGTTCCTGGATGATAGTGTTGTTTCTTGTCAATTATATATAAAAATTAAGTGTTTTTTATAGCAATTTTATAGAAATTAGATTGATTAATTATATTCCTGATCCTTTAATAATTTTGAAAAATGGCTTATAATTTGTTTTTCTTTTTTTTCACTTCTTTAGTCATTTACTTTTATTGTTTTTTCCATATTATTAATTTATGACATATAGGATATTTTAAAATAAATAGAAATAAATATATTGACAGATAGTCTCTCCTTTTAGTTTTTAGACAAGAAAAGTAAAGTTTATAGGGCTGAGAGATAATCCTAGAATTACTATTCAATAATCATAAAACACATTTTACCATACTATCATCAGTACTTAATAACAATGTTAAGATATAAACTCAAAATCTTAACCAGTAACCTCAATATCTAAGCATTGCATCTTGGTAGCTTGTCAAAAGTTTCATCACACTGGAATTCTTTATTTACTAATTCAATTGTAGTGGAAAGGTGTAACCTAATGGCTGCTGGAAGCCCTGGGTCCTAGGATTGATATTCTAGGGTGGGGATAGAAAGATTTGAGCTAGGTAATTTTGGTCTAAAATTTTTGCACAAAAATTACACTAACCTATCAAAAATATGCAGTTAATTTGTTCCAGAATAATATCAAACTATGAGGAAAAAAATTTACTGTTATTAACTATCTCCTTACATTTCCATTGAAGTCAATTGATTAATGTGGACATAGCAAGTCTTCAAGAAGTACAGAGTAGTAACTGGAACCAATCTTTAAGGGATTTATAACATGATTATAAGTCAAGAACAGTTTTACTGTCTTAGGTTTAAAATCTGATGCTCTAGGAATAGGAAATCCAATTATTAAACATTCTCCAATCTGTCTAATTTGCTTTAAATTATTTTATAAACCCAGCCATATTTTTTAATTCTTCTGTTTCTTCTCTTCTAGTGCATCCAAATTGGTAGCATGTTGGGATTAGACACATTATTTATAACAAAAATGTCTGCTTGAGCTTGGGATTGTTTATTAGCTCTGAAGCTAATACATAGCATGACAACCCCTTCTACCTGCTTTTTAATTTGTTGCACAATGTTTGTTTACTTGTCAACAGAAGCCCTAGCACCCTTGACAAGTCTAAGAAATATGTTTCACAGAAATTATAAAAGAAGTATCAGGCAGCCCAGTCATGCTCTGAGCAATCTGCTCAGAAAAACACAGAAGCCAGAGAACAGCAAGTAGGAAGCCAGACTAGACTAAGAGAAGGAGTATGAGGATTAAAAGATTAATGGTACAGAGACACAGATACCACCCATTCATTACTTAACATGCTTAGAATCATAGTAGATCCTCATCCTCAATATATGTCTGTTCAAGGAATTATAATTTAAAAAGTCAAGGACAGAACTTGACTTTTGGTATGGGTGGTGGACAAGATCAACCCTAAGAGAAAGTATTGAATAATTTTACTTACTGCACTACAAATTCACTGAGATCAAAGACAATATCAGTTCATTTTTACATCCATTGTACCTACCACAAATTATCATCAATGTATGGAATGAATGATTAAATGATCTATGGTAGCTGCAATAAAAGTAGATACAGAGAAACACTAAAGTCAAGATAAGACTGAGGTGGATTTATAAACAAAATGGAAGTGAAGACATGGTTGTAATTTCAACATACGAGAGCATAAGAAGAAATGGAGAGTGAGGATGTCAGGAACAGGTAGAGGCAGAGATGAGGAGAGGTAAATGTAGAGGGGTCTGCGTGTATGTGTGTTTACATGTGTTAATGGAAACAATGAGAGTAGAGGAAAGATTGAAAATGCGTAAGTGGGATGGGGTAACTGAAAAAGTAAGGACCACAAATTTACAAAACTATATCCTTCCTGTTTCCTTCTCAAATTAGAACAAAGAGAATAGTAATTAAAAAACATAGTAAAACAGCTTGAAAATGAATTATCCAATACTATATGCAGATATGATTAAGATGCAAAGCTTCCAATTTAATTGATTACTTGATGTTCAAACAGATAATTTTGTAATAAGAAAAGGGAGTGAGATGTTATATCTAAAGAGAGATACTTATTTGTAGTAAGTTAAACCAACCAATAATCAAGTCCTTCTGAATTTTCCAACCAAACTCCTTGAAATCATGGACAACAATTGCAATCAGTTTATAGGAATACGTTTTATACAAGCATGTCTTTAAGCATGTCATTAAACTCAATCATATTCAATTAAGTTTTCTAACGTCCTATCCTTTTTTTTTTTTTTTTTTTTTTTTTTGTGGTACGCGGGTCTCTCACTGTTGCGGCCTCTCCCGTCGCGGAGCACAGGCTCCGGACGCGCAGGCTCAGCGGCCATGGCTCACGGGCCCAGCTGCTCCACGGCATGTGGGATCCTCCCGGACCGGGGCATGAACCCGTGTCCCCTGCATCGGCAGGCGGACTCTCAACCACTGCGCCACCAGGGAAGCCCCGTCCTATCTTTCTTAATGAGCCAAGGCAGAGTGGCTGGATCAGGCATTTTTATCTGATGGAATCTTTTAAGGATGGAGGTAGGTATACTTCTAGATGTTGTACTTCAGTTATAAATATGTGATTCTCAGTGTCAGTCAAGGCTGGTCAGAGTTCCTCATTTTGTCTCACCTGAAGTGTTCTTTGAATATTTATTACTGCTTGATACAGGTCTACTGTGTCCTTCTACTCATCTACCTTAGAGATATCAAATGTCACCAAGACAGGCATGAGTCCCAGCAGATCAGATCTACCAACACCTAGGACTTATTGCTGATGTCCACAATCTAAGATAACTCTAAGCAAACATCTCACTTACAGTACAACCTGCCCAGATGACATTTTTCTAACCAATGACTCTTTTATTTTTCTATAACCAATAATTCTTCCACATTTCTTTCTCAAATCCCTGACAACTTCAATCCATATTCAATCTCATTTTCCCAATTATAATGTCTTCCCAAGACACGGACCATCATAACTCTGTAGAAATTTCTGAGTCCCCCTTTTAAGATAGTCTTGTCTATGAGACTCTTACAGTGTTCTAGCACAAGAAAATGGCCACCTGTGTTTTTTCTCTTCCACTGCTACTGGTACTAACACTGGTACCAGCTACTACTACTGCTGTCTTTCCACCACCTACTATGACTACTTCTACTACTATTACTTTTACTGCCACCACTATAGCCATCTACTACTACTACTGCCTCTGCTACTGATGCTACTGATTCATGAAACTTCTATTGCGAGCCAGTTGTGGTGCTAAGCTCTTTACTCAGGACAACCTTGTAAAACAGACATTTTATTCATTCATATTTTATAGATGATGTTATCAAAACTAAAATGAGGTCATGTAATCTGCTATTAAATGTCAGTGTGTGGATTTAAAAACAGGCCTCCTTAGCTCCAAATCTTGGATAGTTTCTATTCTACCAAGAACAGAATGACTATATTTACCTAGGAAATCACCAAGAAACCAAGATCCCTTAATTTGGAATCTGGAAAAGCTTAAGTGTACATGCTGGGATTGACTTGGCTAGTTGGAAGGCAAGAAGAAGTGACTTTCTTGGTATAGGACATTTTGTCCTTTCTTACACTCTAGTTTACCTGTGGGTTATTTAGAATGAGAAGCTCAGTTTGGGGACTAGGTGTTAGGTACATACTGCTCTCTAAGTAGATGTCAAGAGATGGAAAAGTTCAATGAAGTTCACTAAGACTCATTGTAATCCATGGAGAATTATCTCAGGTTTAACAAAGGTAAGGGTCTACTAAAGTTCCAAAGGGCATTAATTCATGAAAAGAAATTATCCACTTTATGCCTGCTTGCTTTAATTATATCAAAATTGAAGCATTTGAAGTTCATTGTGTTCACTATTATGTATGAATCTGTGAAGCCCCACATTATAAAGAATAACTTCATTTATGGTCTGAGGTCAAGAAGATGGGAAGAAAGAGTTAGGTTGGAACCCCATATTTTTAACTTTAGCCAACATAGTCTTTCTGGTTAAAAAAAAAAAAAAAAAAAAGAAAGGAAACAGCAAAATTAGGAGGTGCACAGTGAAAGACTTTAAAAGATATTCCTTTCTGACTCAAAAATGAAATCAAATGAAATGAACACTTATTGGTGTAGGAAAATACTATACATAGCAGATATTTAATAAATATTTGGTAAATAGTTTTACATTGGCAAATATATTTAAGCTCTTGCAGCAAATGACATTTTTAGACCTCTCATATACTATCATCTGATTTTTAGAATACAGTTTACAACTTTAAAATTAACCATGTGGTAATTTTAAAAAAGCTTTTGGAATAATTTAGTGAATGCACATATTTTTGCTATTACATTCTAGGAACTGATTGTTTAGAAACATGAATTAGGTTTTTTAAAATTTATGTAAATTGTTATCACATACAACACAAATAAACAATATTTGCAAGCAGTAGAAATCACTTTTTAAAAGAAGAGATTTCACGGAAATTTGGCTTTTTAAACCTTTGTGAAAAATCTTTATTTGAATCTCAGAGGCTCTACCACTATATAATGCAATAAAAAAGCAACATAAAAAATATGCAGGAAAAATGTTAAACATGTAAACAAATGCATGAATTAATGCACAATTTCTTATATTCTCCGCAGACCTCAATAACCTTCAGTGTCAAGTTCCAGAAATGTTAATGTGAATGTGGTTACAAGTACTATTATTTCTGGGGGGTAAGATTATACCTTTATTGAAAATAAGGTCCTCCATATAACCTCCTGCTTACTTTCCCTGCATGAGGCCACTGCTTTTTAAATTGCTGTTCAGCTCCTGCTATTGCTCCTATAGGTGATTCTGCAAAAAATACATCAAACTTTTAGAGAATTTGAGGGTTCCACATGTTAGGTGAAGTTGAGCTTGGAAAAGCTGCAACAGTATTGGGAGTTCATACTGGGTAGTGTCTGAGGCACAACCAGTGGGCCTGAATGGTGCCCGCCATTTCTTAAGGGTGTTTCTTCCTAAAACCTGAATATATTCCCTTCAGTTTACATTATTGCTTAAAATTCCACCAATTTGGGCATATACCCAGAGAAAAATCATAATTCAAAAAGACACGTGCACCCCAATGTTCATTGCAGCACTATTTACAATAGCCAGGTCATGGAAGCAACCTAAATGCCCATTGACAGATGAATGGATAAAGAAGATTGTGGTACATATATATAATGGAATATTACTCAGCCATAGAAAGGAATGAAATTAGGTTATTTGCAGAGACGTGAATGGACCTAGAGACTGTCATACAGAGTGAAGTAAGTCAGAAAGAGAAAAACAAATATTGTATAATAATGCATATATGTGGAATCTAGAAAAATGGTACAGATGAACCAGTTTGCAGGGCAGAAATAGAGACACAGATGTAGAGAACAAATATATGGACACCAAGAGGGGAAAGTGTGTGGTGGTGGTGGTGGGATGAATTGGGAGATTGGGATTGACATGTATACACTAATATGTACAAAATAGATAACTAATAAGAACCTCCGGTATAAAAAAAATTAAATTAATTAAAAAAAATAAAATAAAAAGGAAAACAATTCCACCAATACATTTGAGTTATAAATACAAATACTTCTGGGAAATGTATGGAGTGTTAGAGAAATGAACTCAATCAGATTGGTTTTTTTGCTAGGAACTAAAGTGAGATCCCACTCTGGGACTAGGAGTTTGTACAGAAAGCAGGTGGAGTGACTATGCAGGATTCCCTTCAGCAAGAAGCCCTGGCACAGCAGGATGGAATGTTCTAAGGCTCTGCAGAAAAAAAAAGGTGCATGGGTACCTACAGGAAGTTTAAAAAAGCTTTATCCTGAGCCTGGGAAAGGAGTGACAGAAGCAGAAGTCCAGTTGTCAAGGTTTAGGGAAGAATAGGGATTAGAGGCAATTAGGGCATGAGTGTTATCCAAGGAATTTGTAAAGAAAGAAAATAAATTGCAAAGCAACTGAAAAGGGTAGTAAAATTGAACTTTTTCCTCTTACTCCTAAATTACTCATTCCCGGCTCTCAGGAATTACACATATTAACAGTCTCATTATGTTTCAGTTTTTTTAATGGTAAAAAGAAAAAGCCCCTTGATGAGGAGAATGGGAACCTAATCATTATTGTATGTGCATTTTAAATTCCAAAAAACAAACTCTTTAGAGTTCCCATCAGAAAATGCCTCAGAATGGCAAATAATTTGTATTTCATGATCTACACTTATTTTGAGATAAATCTGCAGTCTCTCATTATTGTTAATCAGATAGAATGTTTGTAGTTCTGGGAACACATAGGGAGGTCTCATGTCTTTAGGATCTGCTCAAAACCTCCAGCCCCTGCCCTCACTCCCCCCCCATACCCTCAACCCATCTTGGGTTGGATTTCTTAGACTAGATGATAGGGAAATAAGTGTCTCATTTTTTAAGACAACAGACAACAGCTCATTTTTCAGCCTTTTATGACTCTCCCAGGATGATTTGGCTATTCCCTCCATCACACCCCTATATATCTTGTTTCTTCTCTTGTCATATCTCAAATATTTCTTTGCTCTTCCCTGTTTTCATATCTTTCTTCCCCTATTAGAGGGTAAATCCCTTAGAACAAATGATCGTATGTTTGTCTTTGCAATCTCAGGGCCTATCGAAGTAAATTCTTCCCCCAAAATGGGTGAATGAGCAAATGCATGCATGGATCCTTCAGTGAATGAAGCAGCAGCCCGGCAATTCGCCTTTGGGATGTAACCCATTCATCAGTTGGAGCTGCTTACCTGCCAGGAATTACTCAGAACTATGGCTTTGGTTCCTGTGCTGGTTTCCTTTTCTCAGATATCAAGATAATTTTAAATACTCAGATGTGAAGATTGTAGGCAATCTAAGGGGAAAATTAAATCTTTTTATTTTTGTAATCCTGTGATGATTCAAGAAATTCTCCCTTCCATAATAAACATGAACTAGCAAAAAATAAAATAAGACCCTGTTCACTCTGGCTACATAACTACATATGTAGCTGGGAAACAAAGAAAGGGGAGGGATCCCAAGCCAGGAGTGATGGTTAGAGATAAATAAAGATGATGTATTTCCAGCAAAACAACTTACAAACCTGCTAGAGATTTTAAACAAAGTAAAAATGAAAGCTTTCTTCTGGATTGCTATTAGCCACATCAGATTCTCTAGATGATTTGAAACTTCCAATGAAAAGCAACTCAAAATTTATGCAGTGCACTCCTTCTCTTCAGAACTGTTGTTTTGCACAATTAAAGGAGAAATGTGACCTTGATTGCATTCCTGGAGGCCATGACTAATCTAATTTATTCCCAGTAGAGCTGAACAAGGAAGAGCTGGTGCAGTCTGCTGGCCAGGTCTGCCACCACAATACTTTCTTCAAAAGGTTTTTCCATCTGGAAAATGCATAATTCAGCTTCACTGGCATAAGTACATCATATGTAGGAAATAGAAGAACAATGATATTAACTGAACAAGCTTCAAAATAAATATGGACTATTTGAAAAGGAATGCTAACCAGTTGCTGAAAAGTGAACAGTTCTAAATGGCTTTCATCTTGATGTTCTGGACCATCCATTTCAGTCTGTTTTTATTTTTGGAGTAGAATTTACTTATTTTTCAATGTAGGGAGTATAAAGAGAAAGAAGAGGTAAGTGTAGAATGTAAAAGAACATATCCAGAGGAAGGGAGCCCTGAAATAAAGGAATTCTGGAATTGGAATATTTGATTTTTTTTTCCATGAAGAATTTTACTCATAAGAATTCTGTCACAAGCAATGGAAAAACAGTGATAATAAGCTCAATGATAGTGTTGAGAGTGAAATGCTTAACTTGTATGGTGTCGGAACAGCCAGCTTTAGCAGCACCAATGATATCCTGAAAAGTTGGTCACTGTCACATGTGGAACTAAAATTGTTAACAGGTGACACCTCTGACCATTGGTTTTCATGTTCATTTGGCACAAGTCTTTTAGCCTCTCCATAAATGCACCAAATATCAGGCACATATTCCCAAATATATAAACACACTTCATCAGGCACAAGGACGCTTCTCCCAGCTAATATTCATCATTATTATCACCATCATCATCGAAAAGAATACTTATTTATTTATTGAGAACCGTCAACATTTCATCATTTCTAAGATGAATGATTTTTTTTTCATATTTTAACATCTCTGGTGTCAGAATGTGTTTTTCAATCAATGTTGTCTTATAATTGTTATCAGTCAGATGATTAATACAGCATAGCTGTTTTACCTGACATTTTTGGAAATATTAAGAAATAGTCAAAATATCTATAATGAGTATTGTCAACTTGAGCTAACCCTCTGGGTACAATGATGAAATCTTTTAAGAAATGTTGTATGACCCATGATCATGAAGACATTGAAAAGAATATCTTGTGGAAAAATACAAAAATCAATGAATTTAATTAATTAATTTTAATTAATTCGAAATGTTCTGAACACTTTAAGCAAATTATTTTATTTGTGTTGAACTTTTCATTTATGTAAAGAGTGATATATGATAAAAATAAGGAATTGGCTCACATAATTATTGAGACCAAGACATTCCAAGATCTGCAGTCAGTAAGTTGAACATCCAGGAGAGTAGATATATATTTCTAATCTGAATTCTAGTTTGAAGATCTAAGAACCAGGGGAATTAATGATAAGTTTCAGTCTGAAAGCCAGCAGAAGGCTCAGTATCCAAGAAGGGCCAGTGGTTCAGTTTGAATCCTGGAAAGCTAGAAAACAATGTTCCAGCTCAAACAGACAAGGGGATGATGGTTCCCTCTTATTCACAGGAGGGTCAGCCTTTTTGTTCTATTCAGGCATTCAACTGCTTGAAGGAGGTCCACCCACATGAGGGAGGGCAATCTACTTTACTCAGTCTACCAATTCAAATGTTAATCTCATCCCCAAACACCCTCACAGGCATACCCAGAATAATGTTTGACAAATATCTGGGTAACCCATGGCTCTGTCAAGTTGATTTAGACATCACACGTCCTCCCCTTGTCAACTTGGCACCTATATGCATCTCCTTAAGCCATGCTTAATCTCCAAATAAAGGCAATAACAAGGTCTTAATTCCACTAATGTGATACAACTCTCTTGCGTACAACTGCAAATGCACTAACTCTTTCCCCAGAAGAGAAGCTAAAATCCTTGAGTGATGTTTACTCTTCTCTTTGGTGTCCTGGAACTTAAATACTGTGATGTAAAATTAATAGAACTTAAATACTATGATATTACAGATATACATATAATTTTATTATAACATATTTTATATAAAATACACAAACAAATGTATTCATAAAATAAGGAGGAAATATTCATGAAAATTATAATCCTAATTTCTGCTACTGGTCACATAGCCATAGCTGGTATTTATAACTATCTCCTTCCGCTATCCATTTTGTATTCTCTTTGCCTCAAAAAGCTCTTCAACTGGTTTTTATTCTTTGCTTGGTGGGGGGACCCAAACTTTCATTTTTGAAGGGTCCAGGCCATTAGTAGTCCTGCCTGAATTGGGTTGTTGTAGTTTTCCATTGACCTTAATCTCAGAGCATGGTGATGCTAAGAGACACCCTAGGGGATCTCCTGTATCCAGACATACTATTCCTCACCTCTACTGTAGTCATCCAGTTTCTTCAGAGTAGTCACACTCAATCCCCCCAGACAGCACAGTAACTCCCTTCTTTGATTCAGAGACATAAAGAGCCCAAAAATTCAGTGGCAGTTTTAACTTCCTGTTCAGTGGCATCACTACTGTATCTTCTAGGGGAAGCATTCCTCCCTTTGGAAATAAGACCTCTGGGCCAGCAGAGTCTTGGAAACAGGAAGCAAAAACTTTGCTAGTGGATCACTAGCAAGTAGTGCCACTCCCATTTCCACTACTTAATTCCTAGACTCATGAATTCTAGCTAGGGAAGGAACAGCACCATATACTGAACACTGGTTGAGAGCATAGACAGCCTTCTGGAGAGCCTTGTCTCAACCTTGCAAGTTATTGCCACCTAGCTGGTACTGTAACTGTCTTCAAAAAGCCATTCCACAATCCTATTGAGCCAGCTGTTTCAGAATGGTAGGGAACATGGTAATGTGACAATGCCTAGTGAGCCTCTTTGGATTTTGGAGACAACATATTCCTCATTTGGGTGTGTTACTCTGGCCCATTTACCGAGTGAAGCTGCTAGTTTCAGGTGAGTTCTTTCAGTGAATTCTATGAACATGGACCCGTTGACACACTTCTTTTCCTGTGAAGTGTTCCTCAATCAGAAATAATATTGTATGGAATACCATGATGGTGGATAGCCTTATACACGGTATTCCATTTATGTCTATGGATGATAGTTTTGGCAAAATCATAGTGTGCAGGGAAAGCAAATCTCTATCTAGAGTAACTATTCCAATAAGAACAAAACACGGTCTCTTCCATGATGAAAGCAGTCCAATGTAATCAATCTGCCACCAGGTAACTGGCTGATATGTGGAATGGTAGCATATCAGGGACTCAGTGTTTGTCTCTGCTGCGGGCAGATTGGGCACTCAGTGATGGCCATAGCAAGGATGACCTTGGTGATTGGAAGTCCTTGTTGCTGTGCCCATGCATAAATTCTATCCCTGCCACCATAGCCATTTTTCTCATTAGCCCATTTGTTGATGACAAGTGTGGCTGAGCAAAGAGACTGACTGGTATCCACAAAATGGGTCACCATCCCATCCACTTGATTATTAAAATCCCCTTCTGTTGAGGTCACCCTTTGGTGAGTATTCACAGGGGGCACAAATATATTCACATTTTTTTTTGCACTATTCAGAGATGTCTATTCATATAATACCTCTTCCCCAAATTTCTTTCCAACCAATTTTTCATTTTCTTTCCAAGTCCATGACCATTCAACTAAAGTATTGACCACAGCCCATGAATTGCTATATAACCACACGTCTGGTCATTTCTCCTTTCATGTAAAGTGAAAAACCAGGTGCGTTACTCAAAGTTCTGCCCACTGGGAGAATCTCTTTTCACCACTGTCCTTCAGGGATATCTGACTGAGAGGCTGTAGTGCTGCAGCTATCCACTTCTGGGTGGTGCCTGCATGTTGTTCAGAACCATATCTAAACCAGGCTCAAGACTCTCCTCCCCTGTCAGCTAATCATAGGAAACTCCCCAGCAGGCCATAGGTGCAGTCTGGGAGAGAGAAAGCAGTATAGCAGCAGCTTGAACCATGAGTATTTGGGTTACATCTTCATGTGTCTTTGAGGCTTGCTTGGACCCGGTCACACATATACCACTTTCATTTGGTGGTGGAGTACTGCTGTGCATGTCCAGCTTTATGGTTTGCTGTGTCAGGAAACACCCAGTTCAGGATGGGCAGGTCAGGTTGTTTGGTTAACTTGGAGACCCGTGGTTAAGCATTCAGCCTCTACTAAGGCCCACTAGCAGGCCAAGGACTCATTCTCATAAGAGGAACAGTTATTTATAGAGGATGGTTTTTTGCTCTAAAATCCTGAGGACCTGCACTGAAATTTATCTACAGGACCTGCCGAAGGCTACAAACAGCATCCCTATTTGCTGCCAATACTGCAGGCAGAATTGGGTCTGCTGGATCATATGGCCCAAGAGACAGAACAGCTTGCAACAACTGCCTGGACCTGTTGCAGAGCTTTCACTTGTTCTAGGCCTCACCTGAAACTAGCAGCTTCACTCGGTAAATGGGCCAGAGTAACACACCCAAATGAGGAATATGTTGTCTCCAAAATCCAAAGAGGCTCACTAGGCATTGTGCGTTTTTTTGATTGTAGAAGAGGCTAAAGCAACAACTTACTGTCTACATGCCCACACCACTGGACCCCTGGAAGACCCTTGAAATTTGGTCAGATTTATTTCTCAGCCAATGACATACCAATAAGTCTTACCAGTAAGTCTAAGGTAGTCATGTCTTCTTGCTCACTAGTTCCAATCAGAATATGTAATGGATCAGTGTGTTATCTTGTGGAAGGGAAAGGTGATCAAGATCCCTGGAAACTAAATTATTACATAGGGCTGGAGAGTTGATACTTTCCTGAGGTAGGACAGGGAAAGTGTGCTGCTGATCTTGCCAGCTGCAAGGAAACTGATTTTGGTGCCTTTTGGACAAATATGGAGAAAAAGGCATTTGCTAGATCAATAGCTGCACACTAGGTACCAGTGAATGTGTTAATTTGCTCAAGCAATGAAATCACATCTGATACAGT
The DNA here is from genome assembly GCF_937001465.1 of Orcinus orca. Taxonomy (NCBI): domain Eukaryota; kingdom Metazoa; phylum Chordata; class Mammalia; order Artiodactyla; family Delphinidae; genus Orcinus; species Orcinus orca. The sequence goes on from NC_064570.1 coordinate 77,837,052, forward strand.
AGATGTAATTGGAATCATCACGTGGTTAAGCTTACAATAATCCACTATCATTCTCTAACCTCCATCTGTCTTGTGTACAAGCCACATAGACTAGTTGAACAGGGATGTGGTGGGAATCACCATCCCTGAGTCTTTCAGGTTCTCGATAGGGGCTCTAATCTCTGTAATCCCTCCAGCAATGCAGTATTGCTTTTGGTTTACTATTTTCCCAGGTAGAGGCAGTTCTAGTGGCTCCCACCTGACCTTTCCCACCATGATAGCCACAGGTAAAGAATCAATGTGGGAATTCTGCTAACTGTTGAGTATATATATTCCAGTTATGAATTCTAGAACTGGAAAACATCCACAAGATGGGTTCAGAGACCCACTGGGCCCACTGTGAGACAGACTTGAGCTAAAACTCCATTGGTGGAGAGAAGGCGGAAGATGGCGGAAGAGTAAGACGCGGAGATCACCTTCCTCCCCACAGATACACCAGAAATACATCTACACGTGGAACAACTCCTACAGAACACCTACTGAAGGCTGGCAGAAGACCTCAGACCTCCCAAAAGGCAAGAAACTCCCCACGTACCTGGGTAGGGCAAAAGAAAAAAACAGAGACAAAAGAATAGGGACGGCACCTGCACCAGTGGGAGGGAGCTGTGAAGGAGGAAAAGTTTCCACACTCTAGGAAGCCCCTTCGCGGGCGGAGACTGCGGGAGGCGGAGGGGGGAGCTTCGAGGCTGCGGAGGAGTGCACAGCAACGGGTGCGGAGGGCAAAGCGGGGAGATTCCCGCACAGAGGATCGGTGCCGACCGGCACTCACCAGCCCGAGAGGCTTGTCTGCTCACCCGCCGGGGCGGGCGGGGCTGCGAGCTGAGGCCGGAGCGCAGGGAGAGGACTGGGGTTGGCGGCTTGAACACAGCCTGAAGGGGTTAGTGCACCACAGCTAGCCGGGAGGGAGTCCGGGGAAAAGCCTGCACCTGCAGAAGAGGCAGGAGACTTTTCCTTCCCTCTTTGTTTCCTGGGGCGTGAGGAGAGGGGATTAAGAACGCTGCTTAAAGGAACTCCAGAGACGGGCGCGAGCCGCGGCTAAAAGCGCGAACCCCAGAGACGGGCGCGAGCCGCGGCTGAAAGCGCGGAATCCAGAGACGGGCGCGAGCCGCGGCTGAAAGCGCGGAATCCAGAGACGGGCGCGAGCCGCGGATGAAAGCGCGGAATCCAGAGACGGGCGCGAGCCGCGGATGAAAGCGCGGAATCCAGAGACGGGCGCAAGCCGCGGCTAAAAGCGCGGACCCCAGAGGCGGGCGGGAGACGTTAAGGCTGCTGCTGCCGCCACCGAGGGGCCTGTGTGCGAGCACAGGTCACTCTCCACACCCCTCTTCCGCGGAGCCTGTGCAGCCCGCCACTGCCGGGTTCCCGGGATCCAGGGACAACTTCCCCGGGAGAGCGCACAGCGCGCCACAGGCTGGTGCAAAGTCACGCCGGCCTTTGCCACCGCAGGCCCGCCCCGCACTCTGTGCCCCTCCGTCCCCGCCGGCCTGAGTGCGCCAGAGCCCCCAATCAGCGGCTCTTTTAACCCCATCCTGTCTGAGCAAAAAACAGACGCCCTCCAGCGATCTACACGCAGTGGCAGGGCCAAATCCAAAGCTTAGCCCTGGGAGCTGTGAGAACAAAGAAGAGAAAGGGAAATCTCTCCCAGCATCCTCAGAAGCAGCGGATTAAAGCTCCACAATCAACTTGATGTACCCTGCATCTGTGGAATACCTGAATAGACAACCAATCATCCCAAATTAAGGAAGTGGACTTTAGGAGCAAGATCTATGATTTTTTCCCCTTTCCTCTTTTTGTGAATGTGTATGTGTATGCTTCTGTGTGAGATCTTGTCTGTATAGTCTTGCTTCCACCATTTGTCCTAGGGTTCTATCCGTCCATGTTTTTTTTTAAATTTTTTTTTCTTAATAATTAATTTTAATAACCTTATTATACTTTACCTTCGTTCTTTCTTTCTTTCTTTCCGTCCTTCCTTCCCTCCTTTAGACAACGAATCATCCCAAATTGAGGAGGTGGTCTCTGACAGCAAGATTTAGGATTTTTCCCCATTTACCTCTTTTAGTGAGGGTGTATGTGTATGCTTCTGTGTAAGATTTTGTCGGTATAGCTTTGCTTCCAACATTTGTCCTAAGGTTCTTTCCGTCCCTTTTTTTTTTTTTCTAAATAAGAAGTTTTTAATTCAATAACTTTATTATACTTTATTTTATTTTTACTGTATATTCTTTCTTTCTGTCTTTTTTCCTTCTTTCCCTCCTTCCTTCCTTCCTCCCTCCCTCCCTCCCTCCTTTCTTTCCTTCTTGCCTTCTTTCCTTCTTTGCTTCTTTCTTTCTTCCTTCCTTCCTACCCTCCTTTCCTTCTTTCTTTCCTCATACTTCTACTAATTCCCTCTACTTTTTCTCCCTTTTATCCTGAGCCTGTGGATGAAAAGCTTTTGGTGCTCCAGCCAGGAGGCAGGTCTCTGCCTCTGAGGTAGGACAGCCAACTTCAGGACACTGATCAACAAGAGACCTCCCAGCTCCACATAATATCAAACGGCAAAAATCTCCCAGAGACCTCCATCTTAACACCAGCACCCAGCTTCACTCAACGACCAGCAAGCCACAGTGCTGGAAAACCTATGCCAAACAACTAGCAAAACAGGAACACAACCCCACCCATTAGCAGAGAGGCTGCCTAAAATCATAATAAGGCCACAGACACCCCCAAACACACCACCAGACGTGAACCTGCCCACTAGAGAGACAAGATCCAGCCTCATCCACCACAACACAGGCACTAGCCCCCTCCACCAGGAAGCCTACACAACCCACTAAACCAACCTTAGCCACTGGAGACAGACATCAAAAACAGGAGGAACTACAAACCTGCAGCCTGCAAAAAAGGAGACCACAAACACAGTAAGATAAGCAAAATGAGAAGACAGAAAAACACACAGCAGATAAAGGAGCAAGATAAAAATGCACCAGACCTAACAAATGAAGAGGAAATAGGCAGTCTACCTGAAAGAGAATTCAGAATAATGATAGTAAGGTTGATCCGAAATCTTGGAGATAGAATGGACAATAGATTGGACAAAATGCAAGAATCAGTTAACAAGGACCTAGAAGAACTAAAGATGAAACAAGCAACGATGAACAACACAATAAATGAAATTAAAAGTACTCTAGATGGGATCAATAGCAGAATAACTGAGGCAGAAGAACGGATAAGTGACCTGGAAGATAAAATAGTGGAAATAACTACTGCAGAGCAGAATAAAGAAAAAAGAATGAAAAGAACTGAGGACAGTCTCAGAGACCTCTGGGACAACATTAAACGCACCAACATTCGAATTATAGGGGTTCCAGAAGAAGAAGAGAAAAAGAAAGGGACTGAGAAAATATTTGAAGAGATTATAGTTGAAAACTTCCCTAATATGGGAAAGGAAATAGTTAATCAAGTCCAGGAAGCACAGAGAGTCCCATACAAGATAAATACAAGGAGAAATACGCCAAGACACATATTAATCAAACTGTCAAAAATTAAATACAAAGAAAGCATATTAAAAGCAGCAAGGGAAAAACAACAAATAACACATAAGGGAATCCCCATAAGGTTAACAGCTGATCTCTCAGCAGAAACCCTACAAGCCAGAAGGGAGTGGCAGGACATACTGAAAGTGATGAAGGAGAAAAACATGCAGCCAAGACTACTCTACCCAGCAAGGATCTCATTCAGATTTGATGGAGAAATTAAAACCTTTACAGACAAGCAAAAGCTGAGAGAGTTCAGCACCACCAAACCAGCTTTACAACAAATGCTAAAGGATCTTCTCTAGGCAAGAAACACAAGAGAAGGAAAAGACCTATAATAACGAACCCAAAACAATTTAGAAAATGGGAATAGGAACATACATATCGATAATTACCTTAAATGTAAATGGACTAAATGCTCCCACCAAAAGACACAGATTAGCTGAATGGATACAAAAACAAGACCCTTATATATGCTGTCTACAAGAGACCCACTTCAGACCTAGAGACACATACAGACTGAAAGTAAGGGGATGGAAAAAGATATTCCATGCAAATGGAAGCCAAAAGAAAGCTGGAGTAGCAATTCTCATATCAGACAAAATAGACTTTAAAATAAGGAGTATTAAAAGAGACAAAGAAGGACACTACATAATGATCAAGGGATCGATCCAAGAAGAAGATATAACAATTGTAAATATTTATGCACCCAACATAGGAGCACCTCAATACATAAGGCAAATACTAACAGCCATAAAAGGGGAAATCGACAGTAACACATTCATAGTAGGGGACTTAAACACCCCACTTTCACCCATGGACAGATCATCCAAAATGAAAATAAATAAGGAAACACAAGCTTTAAATGCTACATTAAACAAGATGGACTTAATTGATATTTATAGGACACTCCATCCCAAAACAACAGAATACACATTTTTCTCAAGTGCTCATGGAACATTCTCCAGGATAGATCATATCTTAGGTCACAAATCAAGCCTTGGTAAATTTAAGAAAATTGAAATTGTATCAAGTATCTTTTCTGACCACAACGCCATGAGACTAGATATCAATTACAGGAAAAGATCTGTAAAAAATACAAACACATGGAGGCTAAACAATACACTACTTAATAATGAAGAGATCACTGAAGAAATCAAAGAGGAAATCAAAAAATACCTAGAAACAAATGACAATGGAGACACAACGACCCAAAACCTGTGGGATGCAGCAAAAGCAGTTCTAAGGGGGAAGTTTATAGCAATACAAGCCCACCTTAAGAAGCAGGAAACATCTCGAATAAACAACCTAACCTTGCACCTCAAGCAATTAGAGAAAGAAGAACAAAAAAACCCCAAAGCTAGCAGAAGGAAAGAAATCATAAAAATCAGATCAGAAATAAATGAAAAAGAAATGAAGGAAACAATAGCAAAGATCAATAAAACTAAAAGCTGGTTCTTTGAGAAGATAAACAAAATAGATAAACCACTAGCCAGACTCATCAAGAAAAAAAGGGAGAAGACTCAAATCAATAGAATTAGAAATGCAAAAGGAGAGGTAACAACTGACACTGCAGAGATAAAAGAGATCATGAGAGATTACTACAAGCAACTCTATGCCAATAAAATGGACAATCTGGAAGAAATGGACAAATTCTTAGAAAGGCACAACCTGCCAAGACTGAATCAGGAAGAAATAGAAAATATGAACAGACCAATCACAAGCACTGAAATAGAAACTGTGATTAAAAATCTTCCAACAAGCAAAAGCCCAGGACCAGATGGCTTCACAGGCGAATTCTATCAAACATTTAGAGAAGAGCTAACACCTACCCTTCTCAAACTCTTCCAAAATATAGCAGAGGGAGGACCACTCCCTAACTCCTTCTACGAGGCCACCATCACCTTGATACCAAAACCAGACAAGGATGTCACAAAGAAAGAAAACTACAGGCCAATATCACTGATGAACATAGATGCAAAAATCCTCAACAAAATACTAGCAAACAGAATCCAACAGCACATTAAAAGGATCATACACCATGATCAAGTGGGGTTTATTCCAGGAATGCAAGGATTCTTCAATATACGCAAATCTATCAACGTGATAAACCATATTAACAAATTGAAGGAGAAAAACCATATGATCATCTCAATAGATGCAGAGAAAGCTTTTGACAAAATTCAACACCCATTTATGATAAAAACCCTGCAGAAAGTAGGCATAGAGGGAACTTTCCTCAACATAATAAAGGCCATATATGACAAGCCCACAGCAAACATCATCCTCAATGGTGAAAAACTGAAAGCATTTCCACTAAGATCAGGAACAAGACAAGGTTGCCCACTCTCACCACTATTATTCAACATTGTTTTGGAAGTTTTAGCCACAGCAATCAGAGAAGAAAAGGAAATAAAAGGAATCCAAATCGGAAAAGAAGAAGTAAAGCTGTCACTGTTTGCAGATGACATGATCCTATACATAGAGAACCCTAAAGATGCTACCAGAAAACTACTAGAGCTAATCAATGAATTTGGTAAAGTGGCAGGATACAAAATTAATGCACAGAAATCTCTGGCATTCCTATATACTAATGATGAAAAATCTGAAAGTGAAATCAAGAAAACACTCCCATTTACCACTGAAACAAAAAGAATAAAATATCTAGGAATAAACCTACCTAAGGAGACAAAAGACCTGTATGCAGAAAATTATAAGACACTGATGAAAGAAATTAAAGATGATATAAATAGATGGAGAGATATACCATGTTCTTGGATTGGAAGAATCAACATTGTGAAAATGACTCTACTACCCAAAGCAATCTATAGATTCAATGCAATCCCTATCAAACTACCACTGGCATTTTTCACAGAACTAGAACAAAAAATTTCACAATTTTTATGGAAACACAAAAGACCCCGAATAGCCAAAGCAATCTTGAGAACGAAAGAAGGAACTGGAGGAATCAGGCTCCCTGACTTCAGACTATACTACAAAGCTACAGTCATCAAGACGGTATGGTACTGGCACAAAAACAGAAAGATAGATCAATGGAACAGGATAGAAAGCCCAGAGATAAACCCATGCACATATGGACACCTTATCTTTGATAAAGGTGGCAGTAATGTACAATGGAGAAAGGACAGCCTCTTCAATAAGTGGTGCTGGGAAAACTGGACAGGTACATGTAAAAGTATGAGATTAGATCACTCCCTAACACCATACACAAAAATAAGCTCAAAATGGATTAAAGACCTAAATGTAAGGCCAGAAACTATCAAACTCTTAGAGGAAAACATAGGCAGAACACTCTATGACATAAATCAAAGCAAGATCCTTTCTGACCCACCTCCTAGAGTAATGGAAATAAAAAGAAAAATAAACAAATGGGACCTAATGAAACTTCAAAGCTTTTGCACAGCAAAGGAAACCATAAACAAGACCAAAAGACAACCCTCAGAATGGGAGAAAATATTTGCAAATGAAGCAACCGACAAAGGATTAATCTCCAAAATTTACAAGCAGCTCATGCAGCTCAATAACAAGAAAACAAACAACCCAATCCAAAAATGGGCAGAAGACCTAAATAGACATTTCTCCAAAGAAGATATACAGACTGCCAACAAACACATGAAAGAATGCTCAACATCATTAATCATTAGAGAAATGCAAATCAAAACTACAATGAGATATCATCTCACACCAGTCAGAATGGCCATCATCAAAAAATCTAGAAACAATAAATGCTGGAGAGGGTGTGGAGAAAAGGGAACACTCTTGCACTGCTGGTGGGAATGTGAATTGGTTCAGCCACTATGGAGAACAGTATGGAGGTTCCTTAAAAAACTACAAATAGAACTACCATATGACCCAGCAATCCCACTACTGGGCATATACCCTGAGAAAACCAAAATTCAAAAAGAGTCATGTACCAAAATGTTCATTGCAGCTCTATTTACAATAGCCCGGAGATGGAAACAACCTAAGTGCCCGTCATCGGATGAATGGATAAAGAAGATGTGGCACATATATACAATGGAATATTACTCAGCCATAAAAAGAAATGAAATTGAGCTATTTGTAATGAGGTGGATAGACCTAGAGTCTGTCATACAGAGTGAAGTAAGTCAGAAAGAAAAAGACAAATACCGTATGCTAACACATATATATGGAATTTAAGAAAAAAATGTCATGAAGAACCTAGGGGTAAAGCAGGAATAAAGACGCAGACCTCTTAGAGAACGGACTTGAGGTTATGGGGAGGGGGAAGGGTGAGCTGTGACAGGGCGAGAGAGAGTCATGGGCATATACACACTAACAAACGCAGTAAGGTAGATAGCTAGTGGGAAGCAGCCGCATGGCACGGGGATATTGGCTCGGTGCTTTGTGACAGCCTGGAGGGGTGGGATGGGGAGGGTGGGAGGGAGGGAGACGCAACAGGGAAGACATATGGGAACATATGTTTATGTATGACTGATTCACTTTGTTATAAAGCAGAAACTAACACACCATTGTAAAGCAATTATACCCCAATAAAGATGTTAAAAAAAAAAAAAAAAAAAGAAACGAAATTGAGCTATTTGTAATGAGGTGGATAGACCTAGAGTCTGTCATACAGAGTGAAGTAAGTCAGAAAGAAAAAGACAAATACCGTATGCTAACACATATATATGGAATTTAAGAAAAAATGTCATGAAGAACCTAGGGGTAAAGCAGGAATAAAGACGCAGACCTCTTAGAGAACGGACTTGAGGTTATGGGGAGGGGGAAGGGTGAGCTGTGACAGGGCGAGAGAGAGTCATGGGCATATACACACTAACAAACGCAGTAAGGTAGATAGCTAGTGGGAAGCAGCCGCATGGCACAGGGCTATTGGCTCGGTGCTTTGTGACAGCCTGGAGGGGTGGGATGGGGAGGGTGGGAGGGAGGGAGACGCAACAGGGAAGACATATGGGAACATATGTTTATGTATGACTGATTCACTTTGTTATAAAGCAGAAACTAACACACCATTGTAAAGCAATTATACCCCAATAAAGATGTTAAAAAAAAAAAAAAAAAAACTCCATTGGTCACCTGACATCCATAAGTGCTTACTCTGACTGGTGGACCACAATGACATTTTGAATCCTGGAATTAATGTCAGTTCAGAGCCAGTATCCAGTAGTCTCTGAAAGGCTTGATTATGTCCTTTCCTCATAGCAGTTACTCTGGTAAAAGGCCGCATGTCCTTGGGTGAAAAGCTGGGATAACAGTTAAGAGTATGAATTTTTGGTAGTGTACTAAGGTCCTTCCTCAAGGGGAGCTCACCACCTCCCCTACTTTCAAAGGGTTCTGGGTTTATAAACCCACTTAAATCTGGGAATTGATTTAGGGACCATGACATTCTTGGGACAGTTGTTCATCACTTTGGCCTACATAATGGTTTTCCAATAGTGTTTCTCACAGCTGCTCAGAGAGCTTCTGAAAATGCAGATATCAGGGCCTCCTTACTAGAGATTCAGATTTGGTACATCTGTGGTGAGGCCCAGGAACCTCAATTTTGAATAAGTAGTCCAGGTGGTGCTGAGGCTAAGCTTTTATACACACTGGTTAAACAATTAACAAATAATTATTTGATGATTCAACACACAAACAGCACTTTGGAATCAGGTTTATGGTATTGAGAATGAACCAGTTAGGTTTCCCCAGACATGGAAGGCATTTACAATCTACCCTAACTTGTAACACTGTAACTGTTGTTGAACCCAAGCTTGTGTGCCCAATGCACAGTGAGACCAAACAAACCAAAATGTTGGAGTTTGGAGCACAGAAAGTGTATCACAGTGGATGAGCAAGGAGAATGGGTTGCTAGTACTCAAATGAGTAGAACTCCCCAATGGTTTTTGGGGGAGAGTTTTTAATGGCAAAATTTGGGGGGAGAGCTGCAGGGTGTGTAACCTTCAACTGCCTGGTTGGTGGTGAGGTAACAGGTTGGTGTCCTAGAAATCTCGATCATCAGCCTTATGGTTCCAACCAGTCTGGACCCCACATGCTTGTGCTCAGCCTGAAGTTACCACCCTCTGGCTGGGTGGGGGCCTTAGTTCCTGCAGAAGAACTCGGAGATATATTGTTATGTATGTCTCTTAAGGAGGAACCAGGACACTGCTTTATCCCTGCACTATTTTTTTTTTTTTTTTTTGCAGTACGCGGGCCTCTCACTGCTGTGGCCTCTCCTGTTGCGGAGCACAGGCTCTGGATGCGCAGGCTCAGCGGCCATGGCTCACGGTCCCAGCCGCTCCGCGGTATGTGGGATCTTCCCAGACTGGGGCACGAACCCGTGTCCCCTGCATCGGCAGGCGGATTCTCAACCACTGCACCACCAGGGAAGCCCATATCCCTGCACTATTGTTTCTTGACCACTCTTCCTTAGCTTCTGCATTCCCTCCCTTCCTTAATTAGTAACTGTTTGAATCTGCCCTTTGGAATTCAGGGAGGGAGACTGAAGCCTTTTTCCTACAAATGAGAAACATGACATACAGAAAGGGCTTTGTACCCAGGAGGGCCCCAAAGAGTCCTGCTCAGTTTCATAATTATTAAAATAACCAATATAAATATTTACTAAATATTTTAATGTAAACAATTGTGATATACAAATTACAGTAATAATAATAATTGACACTATTAACTTCTGTCTAACTGCTTAATGTAAATTACCCATCAGCTTCCTTTCCTTTCTCATCCTCACCCCGAATCCAAACCCCAACACTAACCCTAACCCTAACGCTAATCTTAATCCCATCAAATCCTCCAAACCAACTTCCAGCCTGTACCCGTCATACGTATGAATCTTTTCTAAAACTCGTGCTTGGACATTTGCTTCTGGTTCTTCAAACTTCATTTTGAACACTTGGTCGAAATTGCACGAAATGAAAATAAAGCATTTTTTTCAAAATAAGTATTATTAAGAAAGTCATCCCTAGAATTGGAAATAAGATGCTTTCAGAAAAGCCAAAAGACTACTTTAGAGAGAAAAATAGAATGAATATCATAGATGTTTTATTGATGTATTGAAAAATATATTTAAAAGTTATGTTGTATTTATGATGTATAAAATATGTTTGAAAATAAACTATAAATATGTACTACTGAAACTTCCAGATACACCAAACTTTGGACATAATTGGAAAATAAATATGCCAATGCAGTTTTCATACCCACTTGTATTACTTACTCAAAAGATTCTGTCTTGGATCACCTTTAAAACTCTAAGGAAAATTTCCTGCAGTTTACTTTGTGCCTCAATTTTTTAATTCTGTAAAGTGGAGAAAATAATCTTCCTTGTCTTGCAAAATTGTGATAATTAAATACATTAATACACATAAAGCTCTTGGAGCAGTGCTTTGCACATAACACAAGCTCAAAATGTATTACCTATTACTTTTTACAATTATAAATTTATGGCACCTACATCTTTGAAGTTCTCCATGAGGAAAATCTTCCTTTATAAATAAGTAAGACAGGGCTTCCCTGGTGGTGCAGTGGTTGAGAGTCCGCCTGCCGATGCAGTGGACATGGGTTCGTGCCCCGGTCCGGGAGGATCCCACATGCCGCAGAGCGGCTGGGCCCGTGGGCCATGGCCGCTGAGCCTGCGCGTCCGGAGCCTGTGCTCCGCAACGGGAGAGGCCACAACAGTGAGAGGCCTGCGTACCACAAAAAAAAAATAATAATAAGGAGAGAGAGTTCAAGATGGTAGCATAGGAGGCCCATCCTCACTTCTTCTCATGGACACAAAAAATTTACAGCTACACATGGAATAATTTTCCCCTGAAAAGGACTTGAGAACTAGATGAAAAGCACCTGCACAACAAAAGATAAAAAAGATGTATTGTATGGCGACAGTAAGAGAGGCAGAGAATCAGTCTCTCATCTAGGACTCCATGCCAGGTTCAATGTCCCACAACTGGGAAGGGGTCCCCAAAATACAAACTTTCCTTCAAGGAGTGAAGGGTCTGTGCCCTACATCAGGCACCTTGACCCCTGGGTCCAACACTAGAAAAATGAGCCCTCCAAATGCCTGGTTTTGAAAATCAATAGGGATTAAATCAAGGGGAGCCATAGAACTGTGGGGAATGGAGAACACACTCTTGAAAAGCTCACATGAGAACTCACTTGCCCTGAGATCCAATGCAAAAGCAACAGTTTGAAAAGTGAGGGAGACCCACCTACAAATCCTAAAGCAGCTGCTGGAAAGGGGGGAACCTGCAGTGACATTCTCTGGGGATGGCAACACTGTCATGCATCATTTTTGCAACCTCATTCTAACTTGCCTGTGATGGAGCTGGTGAGTGCCACTTTTGGTGCCCTCCCTCTAGCCTGCTAGCACTGGTGGGCAGGTCCCATGTCCCACCCATCCCACACAGCAGCTGAGAACCTGCTCTAAAAGATCTCCCACACAGATTCAGTTACCCTGACATCCAGAACAAAAGCAGCAGTTTGAAAAGTGCCTAAACCAGAAGTGAGGGGGACCCACTTGCTAATCCTAAAACAGCTGTTAGAAAGGCAGGAAGCACCAGTGATTTTCTCTGGGGACATAAATGTTGAGTGGGTGCCATTTTTGCAATTTCATTCTAAATTGCTGGTGATGGAGCTGAGGCCCCCATTTTTGGTGCTCTCCCACTAGCACCAATGGGCTTGTCCCAAGCCCCACCTGCCCTGCACAACCAAGTTCGTTGAGTGCCCTGGGCCCAGTCTATCTTGTGCAGCAGCTGTGGCCCCACCATACCTTGCAAGGGTGCTCAAGGGATGACCTTTGAGTGCTGGGCTCTGGAGACTAGGAGAGATTGTGCTTCTGGGCCCCACACATCACAAGACCCCACAAGACCCCATGAGACCACATCTTCAAGACTGGGAGAGGTAGCTGTGTTGCCTAGTACATACAGACAAACACAGAATCAGGCAATATGAGGAGACAGAGAATAAGACACCAAAGAACAAGACAAATCACCAGAAAAAGACCTTAATGAAATGGAGATAAGCAAGCTACCAGATAAGGAGTTCAAAATAATGGTCATAAAGATGCTCACCAGGCTGGGGAGAAGAATAGATGAACACAATGAGAACTTCAACAAAGAGATAGAAAATAAAGAAAGTACCAAACAGAGGTTATAATTAAAATGAAAATTATACTAGAGGGGTTCGAGAGCAGAATAGATGAAGTAGAAGCACAAATCAGTGAGCTGGAAGACAAAACAATGGATCTCACCCACACATAGTGGCAATATTTTAACAAAAAGAGTTTTAAAAACTAAGGATACCTTAAGGGCCTCTAGGATAACATCAAGCAGACTGTCATTAACAGTATAGAAGGAGAAAGATAGAGAAGGGGTCTGAAAAATTATATAAAGAAATGGCAAAAAGTTCTCCTAACCTGGGAAAGGAAACAGATATCCAGGTCCAGGAAGCACAGAGTTCCAAACAGGATCAGCCCAAGGAGAACCACGTCAAGACACATTATAATTAAAATCATCAGAGTTAAGGATAAAGAGAGAATCTTAAAAGCAGCTAGAGAAAAACAATTTAATACTTACAAGGGAAACCCCATAAGACTGTCAACAGATTTTTCAGTAGAAACTTTCTAGGTCAGAAGGTAGTGGCATGCTATATTCAATGTGCTGAAAGGAAAAAACTTACAACCAAGAATACTCCACCTGCCAGGGTTATCATTTAGAATTGAAGGAGAGATGAAGAGGTTCCCAGAGAAGTAAAATCTAAAGAAATTTATCACCACTAAACTGGCCTTATAAAAAATGTTAAAGGAATTTCTTTAAGTAGAAAAGGCCATAACTAGAAATAAGAAAATACATAAAAGAAAAATTCTCACTAGTAAAGTCAAATATATAGTAAAGGTAGTAGATCAACCACTTATAAAATGAAATCAACTATAACTACAATAACTAGTTAAGGGATACACAACATAAAAAGATGTAAATTATGATGCCCAAAACACAAAATCTGGGGGAGAGTGAGGGAGTAAAAATGTAGAGCAGAAGCAGACTACTATATATATAGGTTGTTGTATATGAGCCTCATGGTAACCACAAACAAAAAGCATGTAATAGACACACACACACACAAATAAATCAATAAAGAGAAAGCAATCCAAACATGACACTAAAGAGAGTCATAAAACCATAAGGAAAGAGAGCAAAAAAGAAGAAAAGAACAGAGAAGAACTACCAAAAGAAAAAAAAAGAGCAATTAACAGAATGGTAATAAGTACATGCTAATCAATAATTACTTTAAATATAAAGGGATTAAATTATCCAATAAAAAACATAGGGTGGCTGAATGGATGTTTTAAAAGTCCCATATATATGCTACCCATAAGAGACACACTTCAGATCTAAAGACACACAGAGACTGAAAGTGAAGAGATAGAAAAAAATTATGCAAGTGGAAACAAAAAGAAAGGTGAGGTAGCAATAATTATATCAGACAAAATTGACTTTAAAACAAAGACTATAGCAAAAGACAAATAAAGGTATTACATAGTGATAAAGGGGTCAATCCAAAAGAATAAAACATTTGTAAATATTTATGTATCAACATAGAAGGACTTAAGTAAATAAACTAAATATTAAGAGATATAAAGGGAGAAATTGGCAGCAAAACAATAATAATAGGGGATTTAGCACCCTACTTACATCAATGAATAGGTCATCTAGACAGAAAATCAAGAAAACATTGGCTTTAAATGATACATTTGACCAAAGGGCTTAATAGGTATATACAGAATATTCCATCCCCAAAGAGCAATTCACATTCTTTTCAAGTGCACATAAAACATTCCCCAGGTTAGATCACATATTATGTCACAAAACAAATGTTAATAAATTTAAGAAGATTGAAATCATATCAAGCATCTTTTCTGACCACACTGGTATAAAGTGGTATCAAAACAAAAGCAGTTCTAAGAGGAAAGTTCATAGCAATACACATCTACTCAAGAAACAAGAAAATTTTCAAATAAAAAAAATTAATTTTAAAACTAAAGGAACTAGGGAAAGAACAAACAAAACCCAAAGTAATTAGAAGGAAGAAAATAATAAAGATCAGAGTAGTAATAAATGAAATAGACTAAAAAACAATAGAAAAGGTCAATGAAGCTAAGAGCTGATTCTTTGAAAAGATAAATAAAATTGATAAAACTTTAGCCAGACTCATCATGAAAAATAAGGTGGACCAGGGCTTCCCTGGTGGCGCAGTTGTTGAGAGTCTGCCTGCCGATGCAGGGGCCACTGGTTCATGCCCTTGTCTGGGAAGATCCCACATGCCGTGGAGTGGCTGGGCCTGTGAGCCATGGCCGCTGAGCCTGCGCATCTGGAGCCTGTGCTCTGCAATGGGAGTGGCCACAACAGTGAGAGGCCCGTGTACCGCAAAAAAAAAAGGTGGACCAAAATAAATATAATCAGAAATGAAAAAGAAGTTACAACCAATACAGAAATACAAAAGATAGCAAGGAACAACTATAAACAATCATATACAAACAAATTGAACAATCTAGAATAAATGGACAAATTCCTAGAAGCATAAAATCTTCTAAAACTGAACCATGAAGAAACAGAAAATCTGAATAGACCAATTACTAGCAACAAAATTGAATCAGGAATCAAAAAACTTATGACAAACAAAATTCCAGGACCAGATGGCTTCCCCCGTGAATTCTTCCAAACGTTTAAAACAAAATAATAGCTGTCTTCTCAAACTATTCCAAAATATGAAGAGGAAGGTATGCTTCCAAACACATTATTTGAGGCCAGCATTACCCTGATACCAAAACCAGACACAGATGCTACAAAATAAGAGAATTACAGGCCAACAATGATCACAAATGCAAAAGCCCTCAACAAAACATTAGCAAACCTAATTCAACAATACATTAAAAGGATCACATACCATAATCAAGTGGGAATTATTCCAAGGATGCAAAGATGGTTCAACACTTGCAAATCAATCAATGTGATACATCATATTAACAAAACAAAGAATAAAAATCATATGATCATTTCAATAGATGCACTAAAAGCATTTGACAAAATTCAACATCTATTTATGATATTAACTCTCAACAAGGTGGATATTGAGGAAATGTACCTCAACATAATAAAGACCATATATGACAGACCCACAGGTAACATCGTATTCAACAGTGAAAAGCTGGAAGTTTTTCCTCTAAGATCAGGAATAAGACAAGAACGCCTACTTTCACCACTTTTATTCAACATATTGGAAGTCCTAGCCACAGAAATTAGGCAAGAAAAAGAAATAAAGGGCATTCAAATTGGAAAGAAAGAAGTAAAACTGTCACTATTTGCAGATGACATGATACCAATATATAGAAATCCTAAAGGTGCCACCAAAAAACTACTAGAACTAATAAATGAATATAGTAATGTTGCAGGATACAAAATTAATACACAGAAATTTGTTGCATTTCTGTAAAGTAATAACACACTATCAGAAAGAGAAATTAAGAAAACAATCCCATTTACAATTGCATTGAAAAGAATAAAGTACTTAGGAAGAAATTTAACCAAGGAGGTGAAAGACCTATACCCTGCAAACTACAAGACATTGATGAAAGAAACTGAAGATGACACAAATAAATGGAAGGATATTCCAGGCCCATGGATTGGAAGAATTAATGTTGTTAAAATGTCCATACTGCCCAAAGCAATGTACAAATTCAATGCAATTCCTATCAAAATACTCATGGTATTTTTTCACAGAACTAGAACAAATAATTCTAAAATGTGTATAAAATCACAAAAGACCCTGAATGGCTAAAACGATCCTGAGAAAGAAGAACAAAGCTAAAGGTATTGTGCTCCCTGAATTTAAACTATACTGCAAAGCTGCAGTCATCAAAACAGTGTGGTACTGGCACAAAAATAGACACATAAATCGATAGGGAAAAATAGAGTTCAGAAATAAACCCACACTGGTGTGGTCAATTAATCTATGACAAAGGAAGGAAGACTATACAATGGTGAAAAGACAGTCTTTTCAATAAATTGTGTTGGGAAAACTGGACAGCTACACCTAAAAGAATGAAATGGTACCATTTTCTCAAACAAACAAAAATAAACTCAAAATGGATTAAAGACTTGAATGTAAGACCTGAAGCCATAAAACCTTTAGGAAAAAACATAGGCATTATGTTCTTTGACATCAGTCCTAGCATTTTTTTTTTTTTTTGATGTGTCCTCAGGCAAGGGAAACAAAAGCAAGAATAAACACATGGGACTATATCAAACTAAAAAGGTTTGCACAGCAAAGGAAACCATCAACAAAACCAAAAGGCCACCTACTGAGTGGGAGAATATATTTGTAAATGATGTATTCAATAAGAGGTTGATATCCAGAATATAATATATAAAGAACTTATATGACTCGATATAAAAAAATCAAATAATTCAATTAAAAAATGGGCAGAAGACCTGAATAGATTCTTTTCTAAAGAAGACATACAGATGGCCAACAGGCACATGAAAAGATGCTCAACATCACTAATTATCAGGGAAATGCAAATCAAAACCACAATGAGATATCGCTCCATATCTGTTAGAATGACTACCATCCAAAAGACAAGCAATAACAAGTGTTGGTGAGGATGTGGAGAAAAAAGAATCCTCATGCATTGCTGGTGGAAATGTAAAATTGTACAGCCACTATGGAAAACAATACGGAGGTTCCTCAAAAAATTAAAAGTAGAACTATCATACAATACAGCAATTCCACTCCTGGCATTATTTACAATAGCCAAGATATGATAGCAATCTAAGTGCCCATCAATAGATGAATAGATAAAGAAGATGTGATATATATATATATATATCTCACTTATTTGTGAAGTCTAAAAAACAAAACAAATGAACAAACATAACAAAACAGACATAGATACAGAGAACAAACAGGTGATTGCCAAAGGGGAAGGGGGTAGGTGCATGAGTGAAAGGTAAGAGAAATTAAGAGTACAAAACTCCAGTTACAAAGTAAATGAGTCGCAGGATGAAATGTACATTGTGGGGAGTATCATCAATAATAACTTAATATCTTTGTATGATGACAGATGGTAACTAGACTTATTGTGGTGATCCTTTCATAATGTATAAAAATAAAGAAACCATATTTTGTATACCTGAGACTAATATATTTTAAGTCAATTATAATTCAATAAAAATTAAATTTCAGAATTTGGAATAAAAAAGAAGTTAGTAAAAGAAAAACAAGTAAAAAATTAATATATGGAAAACAGAATGAGAAAGATAAAAGAATTAATTTAGAAAAAAATTCAAATTGAAACCTAAATCCACAAATTACTTCTTTTACAAAAGTAATAGGTCTATATAAATGAGAGAAGACATAATTATAAATAATATTGGGAATATGGATGAGATTGAAAGAGTAAAAAATTATTATGATAGTAGGAAATTTTAATTGAAAATTTCATTTTTAAAGAATACATTAAAAATTAAATAAAATTAAGGAGAAAGAGAAAATCCAAATGAGAAAATAAACATAGTTGAAATAGAAAAAATAATTTTAGTAGATCATTTAAAATCATGATTCAGAAACTCATCAAAGTATTAAATATTCAGAAAGTGTTGAGCGAAGAAATCTATTCCAGTTTGTTTAAATACTTCTCATATTTACTTGAACATAAAACTTGGGGTACCGGTTACAAATGTTATCATTATTCATGTATTCTAATGAACCCATCTCGGGCATTGCTGCTCTGAAAGAATATAACTGTATTGAATTAGCAATGATGTACAGGTCATAAGCTTGGAAGATATAATAGACTCTACTGGCCATCTACAACTAAATGTTCTAAGTCCTCTTCCCTTGAAGTTCCCAGAAGGATTGAGCACTTTTTTACTCATAGTGGTGCTCAAACAGTGACAATTATGTTGACTCTCTCCCTCCTTCCTTCTTTCACTCTCTCAAGTCCCTCACTGCTATAAATAGGATCAGTTATCAAATGACCTGCCTGCATACAAACTCTTGTCTCAGGCTCTGGTTTCTGGGGAACCTAAGCTAAGTCAATATTAGATAGGTCCTTGTATAAGATAAGGACCTATCTAATATATGCTATATACTCTATCTGGAATATAATATAGATAACAAATCTTGTGCTTTCTACCTTTTGAACTTAGTACACAAGCTATGAGTAATTGTGTACGAAACAAAACTCACATTCTACATCTGATAGGGAGGGAAGAATAAAGAAGTTTTTTTTTCATATTTAACACAAGCCCACCTTATTTCAAGGTTTATTTGAGTTTGACTTATAAGTGAATTATCGCTATCATTTCCACCTTTACTTAATAAGATCTTCAGTGATCTTGACCTTTGGTAAACAAGGTATAAATTTTACAACAAAAAGATAATTGCATGGACAACAAGAATTGTGCTCATTGATATTGCTGATAACAGAATTGGTGTGTCTATATGGTATAGTTTTTTCATTTTCTTTTAAAACCCATTGTGTCCTTTGGTAGGTATGTTTGTTGAGACATGAGGGCACTTAGGTTATTTTGATTTGTCAAAAGATTTTCAAAATTTATTTTAAAGAATAAAAGAGAAATTTATATCATAAAAGAAAAATAAATGAAATTCAATAGTTCAATAAATAAAATCCCTTGCCATCAGTAAAATAAATGGAAAGTAAACAAAATTCAACAAATTCAATAAACAAAATTCTTTGTCGTCAGGAAAAAAGAGAAAATTAGACGGAAACAATCCACTTTCCAAAATGAAGCACGTTTCAATGGCTCAAAATGAAGAAGGTTTTAATCCACATTTACACTTGACCATTTTATTAAGAATAAGATAAATGAAGGCCTTTTGCTTTTAAGCAAACGATTGACCTTAAAATATATCAAATTTAAGTATCGCCCTCGTTAATCAAATAGGAAAGCCAACATCTCATGGCTTGGATTATCCTTGTATTTGGCAGAGCCACTGGAGACGGGCCCCAGATTGACTTTAGTTGGTATGGCACATGTGGATCACTGAGTGATTCATTTCCAGATGGAAATATGTGCTCTACAGTTCTAAGATGAAGCAATCATGGAGAAAATTTTTCTGAAATTGGGAAGGTCATCGTGTCTGGCTTGAAATGAAACCATCACAGAGCATAGTCATATAGCAAAAATAAAATCAAAGCCGCCCTGGTAGTTATCATCCTCTATAAGCATTTCACCTTCTATTTACATTTACTACAGGCAAAGGAGTATGTTTTTATGAAACTGAGAAGTAATGGCAATGTCTTGTAAGCAACAGCATTTTATTTTTTTCCTTTTTATTAGATAAAATTCAACACTTCAAATGTCAAACTATTGGAAAGTATAAAAAGTATTTTCCTTTGAAGAAATAACAACCTTGATTACTTCAAACATACATAAATGTCAAAGGCCACAGCATACATTATAAACATATAAAGAAAAAGCAGTCAGGAAAAGTTACAGTAAGTTGTCACACAAGGAAGGGAAAATAAAAACATATTCCCCTGATTGAAACAATTCACATTCTGCTTTATATTGTAATTATTTGTGTACCTATCTTATTTCTGAACCATAATAAGAGGACAAAGTGAGCATTTTGTTGTTACCTAGATTACCTCCTCTAGTGTCAACACAGTACATTCTCCAAAATGTTGTTTAAAATAAATTTAAATTTAAAAAATCAAAGCTCTTTGAAGAAATCACACATAAGAAATAATATGAATCTATGGTTAATTACATGTTTGGAAAAATGTGTTCTGATGTGTTCCCATTTCCATTTGGGAAAGTCAAGGCTATAAATCTAGCACTCAAGTAATAATAAGACAAGCAGCAGAGGATGAAGATGAGAAACTGATCCTGGCTACCATCAAACATGGCATTACACCGTGTGGTATATGGACTGGCATGTGCTGTGTGGTGTGAAGCACCAGAAGGGAACCTATGCTCAGAAATACGTGTACTCTCAGGTAGAAATCAAAGGTTGGCATATTTTCAGTCTTTCACACTCCAGCCTCAGCCCCAAATATCTGGGTTCTAACCCATGGTGGGAGAAAGTTCAGAGATCCCTCCTTTCCAGTCAGGTCAATTGTTGTTTTGTTTTGTTTGTTTGGCTTTGATTACCTGTATGATACATAATCTCCGGTGGAAAATAAAATTCATCAAGAATTTCATAGTACTGTACACCCATGCTTTTAAAAAATTAATGTAAAATTGTCTCTCCTTATAGTGGATTTAAGAAAAATGTTACAAAAGCAACAAGAAAAACTCCTGGAATAGACAGCTATGTTTTGCCAAGGAGACTTCAAATCAGGACTCTCAACCAGGCACAGGCTGGTGAATCCTGCAAGACAGAGAATGTGTGAAAATAGCAAAGTCAAACTTCAGGGTACTTCAGCGAGTAACTGAACAACAGTACGTCTTGAATCTACTATTTTTGGCAGTTTTTGTGTTTGTCCTAGGATAACTTTAAACACTGAGCTCTGTTTTGTCAGAATGAATATGACCAGATTAATTATGAAAAAATTCTTTATTGTCTTAAAATAAAAAAGAACCTGAGTGTAGCTGAACTAAAAAGTTGGTAAGGGTCTTTAAGAGAAAAGACTCATGGATACCATTTGCAAAGTCAATATTTCCCTCGTTTTTCCCTTTCACTGGTGTTTTACTGAAAAGCTCATGATTTGATGGAATGGAAAAGAGAACATTCTGACAGACTTTTAAAATTAAAGGAGGAAAAATTTTCCAGAGAATCCCATCCCATTTAAACTCTTCTGGCTCTGTGAACAGAAGTGTCACTGCTATTCAAAGTGACAAATTACAGTTAGAATTATTCAACCTAAAACAAAATGACTTTATAAATACATAAATTGGCTTTCAGCCAATGTCTTGATGATTATAATACTATATCCACAATGAGGATGATCACTTTTGTTCTGTGATCCAGGAATTGTCCTCAATAGACAACACGTCCTTCTATAAAATCTTGTTAGGTATTGGTATGCTGCAGACAAACAAACAAAAACAACAAAATAAGGCACAGATACTGTTTTCAAAATATTATTAATTTTTGCTTGATATAAGCAAAATCAAGACTACTTTGTGTGGTTAACCAATTATACATGATCATTAAAAGACTTGTGACTCCTTTGATGATCTTTGGGTCATATTGCTATTCCACATTCCACAGTGGTCCTTCTAGCTTAATTATATAACAGTAGACAAAATATTCCAGTAAGATGCGAACTAACATCCAACTACAAACACGAAACACATGTGTTTGCAGGGTAAGTAAGGAAAGAGCACATTGGTTAATAATCAGGTGGGGACTAAGTCCAAACTGCAAAGGCACCGCCGGGTCTGCCAGTCTGAAGGCAGCATGAGGGCTGGTACTCAGAGCATGTTTTCCCTCCCAGCCGTCCATCACGGGGGCTCACTTAGTTCCCTGCTTCTCAGTCGGCTCACCCATAAAATGGGGAAGAATTTACCAGCCTTATATGTTTAGGGGTCTTCAAAACTTCATGAAAGAACTCAAACATTGAATGAATATATCGAACCCGACATGATAAATATAACCGCCTGCCCTTTTACCTTCAAATTCAGGCTTATTTTGGAGGGAGACTCTAAATGAGAATTGTTGAAAATTAGTTTAAAATGTGGTATTCATTCAATTATATTTATTGGGTATATAATCTGTCATGTTAGGAGCTCTGCTTCACCTGCTTCTTGGCATGTATGATGTTAATATTGTGAGCACAGTTATGTGGACAACTGGACACTTACAATGTCTTACCTGTATCCATTGTCAGTGCACAAGGAAAATGGCACACAACATGCCAACAATAGTATTTAGATACCACAGTGTTATGTACTAGTCATCATTACATAAATGATTTTGTTTTATTCTTGCAATAATCCCTTGCAGTAGGAAAGCCAGGTGTAATATTAAATTCATCTTACTGATAAAGAAAGTGAGGCTCAGAGAAGTTGAGGTTTGTCCAAGGCAAGAGGGTTAGTAAGTGGGAGAGCACAAATATGAGCATATTTGTTGTAACTACAATTTTCCCGTGTTTGAGTTAGCCCAGGTTTAAGGCCTTAAAAAATTATAATAAACAGAAAGATAATCATATCATAAGGAAACAGACATTAAAACTTTTAAGTTTGATTGGCCCTTGTGGTTTTTCAAATTTTTAATTGCTGTGTGTCATTGGATCATATTATTGATAACAATGAGAAAGATACAAAAGGATGGACTAAATTCTATAAAACGAATATATCACCGAGTTTATAGCTTACTTGAACCTATCTGGAGAGTTTCTGTAGAGCAAATATCTGATTATCTGGGATGAAAATTAGCCCTGTCACCATATGCAGTACAAGGGCTGGGAAGTACTTGAGAAGAGGTTCAGAAAAAAGATAACAAGGGGCAGAGGAATGGCTCTATTTCAGGGTTTTCCTGCCAGAGGTGGTAACATTGGGGGAAGCAAGTCTGTTCTTCACAGATGGGATTGAACAATTAATAATATGGAGCAAAGTGAGGAAAGATTGAGGCTAAGGAGGAATCAAAGAAAGAAAACTCACTGGTACCTCATTTTTATCTTGTGTACATAGGCACACATGTTTTGAAACTCAGGAAATATTACTTTAGTCACTGGGCACATTAAGAGACTCAGAAATCCTGGCCAGAAAGTATATTCTGACTGGTCTGTTCTTTGTTAGATGTAGTCTTCCTCACAGACTTAGATGCTTTATCAAAGTAGGGCTTTAGGTTTCTTTGTTAAATGTATATGCCACTTATTTGCATTCCATGTTATTTTTTCATATTCTAATCACTAGCAGATTCAGAAAGTTACTTAAATATGAGACAGTTCTACAAATTCTTCTCAAGTTTCCAAGGACCTTGTGTTTGCAGAAAAAGCCATTCAGGTAGTTTTTGTTTGGATGGGATAATGTTCTAAGTCTTGCAAATAATCCATTAGTTGCTCATTATCCTCATTAATCTTTGACTATTTAGACATTTGTAATGAAAAGAAATAGTTTATGGACATCCAATATTATTGTTGGATGATACAGTCAGAACAATTCATTCTTTTTAAGATGTAAAATAATATCTGTTCAGAACAGCCAATGACCTAATTTTTAAACCATTAGATAATTTTTTCTATAATAAAAATAATTGGATTGTTTACTCATTATTGAGCTGATTATTAAAAGATTATTCAGGGACTTCCCTGGTGCTCCAGTGGTTAAGAATCCACTCTGCCACAACATGGGGTGCGGGTTCCATCCCTGGTTGGGGATAAGATCCCGCATGCATGGGTTATAGTCAAAAAAATAGATTTTTCATGTTTGAAAATATTCTCCCATTGGAAAACTTAAAACTGGATTGAAATCAAGATGAACTCCATACTCAAACTTATAATTCAGTTGCTTTGATCTACAGGTATTCCTTAATTTTCCTTGTTCTGTTTAAAAATTTTGAACATGTAGACATTTAAGGTAGAAACTTCAGCAATTCAGAAGTTTGTCAACATTTTATATATAGGCCTCATTTTGGAAAGGATCTAAAAATCTTTAATGAGCTTTCTGTTTTTTCAACAAAGAAATAAAGATGCTATTAAACCTCTCTTACATGCCTTATCCCCACATCCATGCCTTCTAGCCTCGCTGCTGTCACAGCTATGTAACACTGTACCTCGACAGGTAAACTTTCCCTAACTGAGCACTTTTTAAAAAAAATTAATTAATTAATTATTTTTTAACATCTTTAATGGAGTATAACTGCTTTACAATGGTGTGTTAGTTTCTGCTTTATAACAAAGTGAATCAGCTATACATATACATGCATCCTCATATCTCTTCCCTCTTGTGTCTCCCTCCCTTCCATTCTCCCTATCCCACCCCTCTAGCTGTTCATGAAGCACCGACCTGATCTCCCTGTGCTATACGGCTGCTTCCCACTAGCTATTGGTTTTACATTTGGTAGTGTATATATGTCCATGCCACTGTCTCACTTTGTCACAGCTTACCCTTCCCCCACCCCGTGTCCTCAAGTCCATTATCTAGTAGGTCTGCGTCTTTATTCCCATCCTGCCTCTAGGTTCTTCATGACCATCGTTTTTGTTTTTTTTAGATTCCATACATATGTGTTAGCATATGGTATTTGTTTTTCTCTTTCGGACTTACTTCACTCTGTATGACAGACTCTAGGTCCATCCACCTCACTACAAATAACTCAATTTCATTTCTTTTTATGGCTGAGTAATATTCCATTGTATATGTGTGCCACATCTTCTTTATCCATTTGTCTGTCGATGGACACTTAGGTTGCTTCCATGTCCTGGCTATTGTAAATAGAGCTGCAATGAACATGTGGTACATGACTCTTTTTGAATTATGGTTTTCTCAGGGTATATGCCCAGTAGTGAGATTGCTGGGTTGCATGGTAGTTCTATTTTTAGTTTCTCAAAGAACATCCATATTGTTATCCATAGTGGCTTTATCAGTTTACATTCCCACCAGCAGTGAAAGAGGGTTCCCTTTTCTCCACACCCACTCCAGCATTTATTGCTTCTAGATTTTTTGATGATGGCCATTCTGACTGGTGTGAGATGATATCTCGTTGTAGTTTTGATTGGAATTTCTCTAATAATTAGTGATGTTGAGCATTCTTTCATGTGTTTGTTGTCAATCTGTATATCTTCTTTGGAGAAATGTCTATTTAGGTCTTCTGCCCATTTTTGGATTTGGTTGCTTGTTTTTTTGATGTTGAGCTGCATGAGCTGTTTGTAATTATGGAGATTAATCCTTTGTCAGTTGCTTTGTTTGCAAATATTTTCTCCCATTCTGAGGGTTATCTTTTCATCTTGTTTATGGTTTCTTTTTCTGTGCAACATTTTAAGTTTCATTAAGTCCCAGTTGTTTATTTTTGTTCTTATTTCCATTTCTCTAGGAGGTGGGTCAAAAAGGATCTTGCTGTGATTTATGTCATAGAGTGTTCTTCCTATGTTTTCCTCTAAGAGTTTGATAATGTCTGGCCTTACATTTAGGTCTTTAATCCATTTTGAGTTTATTTTTGTGTATGGTGTTAGGGAGTGTTCTAATTTCATTCTTTTACATGTAGCTCTCTAGTTTTCCCAGCAACACTTATTGAAGAGGCTGTCTTTTCTCCATTGTATATTCTTGCATCCTTTATCAAAGATAAGGTGACCATATGTGCGTGGGTTTTTCTCTGGGCTTTCTATCCTGTTCCATTGATCTATACTTCTGTTTTTGTGCCAGTACCATACTGTCTTGATTACTGTAGCTTTGTAGTATAGTCTGAAGTCAGAGAGCCTGATTTCTCAAACTCTGTTCTTCTTCTGAAGATTGCTTTGACTATTCGGGGTCTTTTGTGTTTCCATACAAATTGTGAAATTTTTGTTCTAGTTCTGTGAAAAACGCCAGTGGTACTTTGATAGGGATTGCATTGAATCTGTGGATTGCCTTGGGTAGTATAGTCATTTTCACAATGTGTTTTCTTCCAATACAAGAACATGATATATCTCTTCATCTATTTGTATCATCTTTACTTTCTTTCATCAGTGTCTTATACTTTTCTGCATACAGGTCTTTGGTCTCCTTCAGTAGGTTAATTCCTGGGTATTTTATTCTTTTTGTTGCAATGGTAAATGGGAGTGTTTCCTTAATTTCATTTTCAGATTTTTCATCATTAGTGTATAGGAATGCAAGAGGTTTCTGTGCATTAATTTTGTATCCTGCTAATTTACCAGATTCATTGATTAGCTGTAGTAGTTTTCTGATAGCATCTTTAGGATTCTCTATGTATAGTATTATGTCATCTGCAAACAGTGACAGCTTTACTTCTTCTTTTCTGATTTGGATTTCTTTTATTTCTTTTTCTTCTCTGGTTGCTGTGGCTAAAACTTCCAAAACAATGTTGAATAATAGTGGTGAGAGTAGGCATCCTTGTCTTGTTCCTGATCTTAGTGGAAATGGTTTCAGTTTTCACCATTGAGGACGATGTTGGCTGTGGGTTTGTTGTCTATCGCCTTTATTATGTTGAGGTAAGTTCCTTCTGTGCCTACTTTCTGGAGGGCTTTTTCACAAATGGGGTTGAATTTTGTTGAAAGCTTTTTCTGCATCTATTGAGATTATCATATGGTTTTTATTCTTCAATTTGTTAATATGGTGTATCAGATTGCTTGATTTGAGTATACTGAAGAATCCTTGCATTCCTGGGATAAACCACACTGATCATGTTGTATGATCTTTTTAATGTGCTGTTAAATTCTGTTTGCTAGTAATTTGTTGAGGATTTTTGCATCTATGTTAATCAGTGATATTGACCTGTAGTTTTCTTTCTTTGTGAAATCTTTGTCTGGTTTTGGGATCAGGGTGTTGGTGGCCTCGTAGAATGAGTTTGGGAGTGTTCCTCCCTCTGCTGTGTTTTGGAAGAGTTTGAAGAGGATAGGTGTTAGCTCTTCGCTAAATGTTTGGTAGAATTCACCTGTGAAGCCATCTGGTCCTGGGCTTCTGTTTGTTGGAAGATTTTTAATCACAGTTTCAATTTCAGTGCATGTGATTGGTCTGTTAATATTTTCTATTTCTTCCTGGTTCAATTCGGAAGGTTGTGCTTTTCTAAGAATTTGTCCATTTCTTCCAGGTTGTCCATTTTATGGCATATAGTTGCTTGTAGTAATCTCTCATGATCCTTTGTATTTCTGCTGTGTCAGTTGTTACTTCTCCTTTTTCATTTCTAATTCTATTGACTTGAGTCTTCTCCCTTTTTTTCTTGATGAGTCTGGCTAATGGTTTACCAATTTTGTTTATCTTCTCAAAGAACCAGCTTTTAGTTTTACTGATCATTGTTATTGTTTCCTTCAATTCTTTTTCATTTATTTCTGATCTGATTGGTATGATTTCTTTCCTTCTGCTAACTTTGGGGTTTCTTTGTTCTTCTTTCCCTAATTGCTTTAGGTGTAAGGTTAGGTTGTTTATTTGAGATTTCTTGTTTCTTAAGGTAGGATTGTATTGCTATAAACTTCCCTCTTAGAACTGCTTTTTTTGCATCCCGTAGGATTTGGGTCATTGTGTTTTCATTGTCATTTGTTTCTAGGTATTTTTTGATTTCCTCTTTGATTTCTTCAGTGATCTCTTGGTTATTTAGTAATGTGTTGTTTAGCCTCCAGGTGTTTGTATTTTTTACAGATAATTCCTTTAATTGATATCTAGTCTCATAGTGTTGTGGTCAGAAAAGATACTTGATACAAATTTAATTTTCTTAAATGTACCCAGGCTTGATTTGTAACCCAAGGTATGGTCTATCCTGGAGAATGTTCCATGAGTACTTGAGAAGAACGTGTATACTGTTTTTTGGGGATGGAATGTCCTATAAATATCAATTAAGTCCATCTTGTTTAATGTGTCATTTAAAACTTGTGTTTCCTTATTTATTTTCAGTTTGGATGATCTGTCCATTGGTGAAAGTGGGGTGTTAAAATCCCTACTATGATTGTGTTAATGTCGATTTCCCCTTTTATGGCTGTTCGTATTTGCCTTATGTATTGACGTGCTCCTACGTTGGGTGCATAAATATTTACAATTGTTATATGTTCTTCTTAGATTGATCCCTTGATCATTATGTAGTGTCCTTCTTTGTCTCTTGTAATACTCTTTATTTTAAAGTCTATTTTATCTGATATGAGAATTGCTACTTCAGCTTTCTTCTTATTTCCTTTTGCATGGAATATCTTTTTCCATCCCCTCACTTTCAGACTGTATGTGTCCATGGGTCTGAAGTGGGTCTGTTGTAGATAGCATATATATATATATATGTCTTGTTTTTGTATCCACTCAGCCAGTCTATATCTTTTGGTTGGTGCATTTAGTCCATTTACATTTAAGGTAATGATCAATATGTATGTTCCTATTATGATTTTGTTAATTTTGGGGGGTTTGTTATTGTAGGTCTTTTCCTTCTCTTCTGTTTCCTGCCTAGAGAAGTTCCTTTACAATTTGCTGTAAGGCTGGTTTGGTGGTGCTGAATTCTCTTAGCTTTTGCGTGTCTGTAAAGGTTTTAATTTCTCCATCAAATCTGAATCAGAACCTTGCTGGGTAGAGTAATCTCTGTTGTAGGTTTTTCCCTTTCATCACTTTAAATATGTCCTGCCACTCCCTTCTGGCTTGCAGAGTTTCTGCTGAAAGATCAGCTGTTAACTTTATGGGGATTCCCTTGTATATCATTTGTTGTTTTTACCTTGCTGCTTTTAATATTTTTTCTTTGTATTTAATTTTTGATAGTTTGATTAATATGTGTTTTGGCGTGTTTCTCCTTGGATTTATCCTGTATGGGACTCTCTGTGCTTCCTGGACTTGATTAACTATTTCCTTTCCCATATTAGGGAAGTTTTCAACTCTAATCTCTTCAAATATTTTCTCAGTCCCTTTCTTTTTCTCTTCATCTTGGACCCATATAATTTGAATGTTGGTGTGTTTAATGTTGTCCCAGATGTCTCTGAGACTGTCCTCAATTCTTTTCATTCTTTTTTCTTTATTATCCTCTGCAGTAGCTATTTCCACTATTTTTTGTTCCAGGTCACTTATCCATTCTTCTGCCTCAGTTATTCTGCTATTGATTCCTTCTAGAGAATTTTAATTTCACTTATTGTGTTGTTCATCATTTTTTGTTTGCTCTTTATTTCTTCTAGGTCCTTGTTAAACATTTCTTGTAAAAGAAATAGAATTTCTTTCTATTTCTATTTCTATTCTATGGAAATAGAATTCTCCATTCTATTTCCAAGATTTTGGATCATCATTGCTATCATTATTCTGAATTCTTTTTCTGGTAGACTACCTATTTCCTCTTCATTTGTTAGGCCTGATGGGTTTTAACCTTGCTCCTTCATCAGCTGTGTTTTTCTCTGCCTTCTCATTTTGCTTATCTTACTGTGTTTGGGGTCTCCTTTTTGCAGGCTGCAGGTTCGTAGTTCCCGTTGTTTTTGGTGTCTGCCCCCAGTGGCTAAGTTTGGTTCAGTGGGTTGTGTAGGCTTCCTGGTGGAGGGGACTAGTGCCTGTGTGCTGGTGGATGAGGCTGGATCTTGTCTTTCTGGTGGGCTGGACCTCGTCCGGTGGTGTGTTTTTGGGTGTCTGTGACCTTATTATGATTTTAGGCAGCCTCTCTGATAATGGGTGGGGTTGTGTTCCTGTCTTGCTAGTTGTTTGGCATAGGGTGTACAGTACTGTAGCTTGCTGGTCGTTGATTGGAGGTGGGTCTTGGCGTTGAGATGGAGATCTCTGGGATATTTTTGCCATTTCATTTGACATGGAGCTGGATGTTCTCTGGTGGTCCAATGTCCTGAACTCAGCTCTCCCACCTCAGAGAAACAGCCCTGATTCCTGACCGGAGCACCAAGACCCTGTCATCCACATGGTTCAGAATAAAAGGGAGAAAAAAGAAAGAAAGAAACAAAATAAAATACAATAAAGTTATTAAAGT
Source organism: Orcinus orca (assembly GCF_937001465.1). Taxonomy (NCBI): domain Eukaryota; kingdom Metazoa; phylum Chordata; class Mammalia; order Artiodactyla; family Delphinidae; genus Orcinus; species Orcinus orca. The sequence continues at coordinate 77,867,144 of NC_064570.1, forward strand.
AAAAAATAATTAACAATAATAAATATTTTTTAAGTAATAAGAAAAAGAAGAAAAAAAGAGAGAAGAGAGCAACCAAACCAAAAAACAAATCCACCAATGGTAACAAGTGCTAAAGAACTATATATAAAAAAAAAAATGGATAGACAGAACCACAGGACAAATGGTAAAAGCAAAAGCAAAGCTATAGAGACAAAATCACACACAGAAGCATACACATACACATTCACAAAAGAGAAAAAGAGAAAAAAAATATATATATCTTTGCTCCCAAAGTCCACCACCTCAATTTGGGATGATTCCTTGTCTATTCAGGTATTCCAGAGATGCAGGGTACATCAGGTTGATTGTGGAGATTTAGTCTGCTGCTCCTGAGGCTGCTGGGAGAGATTTCCCTTTCTCTTCTTTGTTCGCACAGCTCCCGGGGTTCAGCTTTGGATTTGGACCCCGCCTCTGTATGTAGGCTGCCTGAGGGGTCTGTTCTTCGCTCAGACAGGACGAGGTTAAAGGAACAGCTGATTGGGGGGCTCTGGCTCACTCAGACCGGGGGGAGGGAGGGGTATGGATGTGGGGCGAGGCTGCAGTGTTAGAGGCCGGCGTGACGTTGCAGTAGCCTGAGGCGCGCCGTGCATTCTCCCGGGGAAGTTGTCCCTGGATCCCGGGACCCTGGCAGTGGTGGGCTGCACAGGCTCCTGGGAGAGGAGGTGTGGAGAGTGACCTGTGCTTGCACACAGGCTTCTTGGTGGCGGCAGCAGCAGCCTTAGCATCTCATGCCCATCTCTGGGGTCCGCCCTGTTAGCTGTGGCTCGCGCCTGTCTCTGGAGCTCGTTTAGGTGGTGCTCTTAATCCCCTCTCCTCGTGCATCCTGAAACAATGGTCTCTTGCCTCTTCTGCAGGTCCAGAGTTTTTCCCGGACTCCCTACCGGCCAGCCGTGGTGCACTAACCCCCTGCAGGCTGTGTTCACGCCGCCAACCTCAGTGCTCTCCCTGCCCTCCGACAGAAGCCCGAGCCTCAGCTCCCAGCCCCGCCCGCCCCGGCAGGTGCGCAGACAAGCCTCTCGGGCTGGTGAGTGCTGGTCAGCAGCGATCCTCTGTGCAGGAATCTCTCCGCTTTGCCCTCCGCACCCCTGTGGCTGCGCTCTCTTCCGTGGCTCCGAAGCTTCCCCCCTCCGCCACCCGCCGTCTCCGCCAGCGAAGGGGCTCCTAGTGTGTGGAAACCTTTCCTCCTTCACGGCTCCCTTCCACTGGTGCAGGTCCCGTCCCTATTATTTTGTCTCTGTTTATTCTTTTTTCTTGTGCCCTACCCAGGTACGTGGGGGAGTTTCTTTCCTTTTGGGAGGTGTGAGGTCTTCTGCCAGCGTTCAGTAGGTGTTCTGTAAGAGTTGTTCCACATGTAGATGTATTTCTGATGTCTTTGTGGGGAGGAAGGTGATCTCCACGTCTTGCTCTTCCGCCATCTTGAAGCTCCTCCCCAGAGCACTTTCTTGACATCAGTTCTGACTACTCGATAAATCACTTTTAAAAACACCAAAGCCCAGATCACCACCCCCACCAATTATCAGAATCCTTGAGTGGGATGAAGGTATCATTTTGTTTAGAAACTTCCCCACATAATTTTAAAAGTCAACCAGGCTTGGGAATCCACTGGTCAACATTTCCCTCCCAGTTTAGCAGTGAAAAAATTGTTCTCCACCATCACACCCCTGGGCAGGGCCCAGCACACTTCTGGGCACATATAGGTTTTGGCTCAAAAGAAACCATTTACCCTGTGACCATTCTTTTGACCCGAAAAGAGCAAACTGCTCAACTACCAACTTAGTAATTTGGTGTCTTTAATCTAGAGAACAGCAAATCCTTTTTTCTTTTTTTAATATATATCTAATGCCAAATTCTCATAAGAGGGTCTAATCACAGCACGTTGTCTCTCTCCCACCCTTTTATTTTTTTAAGGAAATGCAGATGATAAAGTAAAAAAATGTCAGCTTTTGGAATGGACAGATATGAACGGAAACCTCAACTCTACCACTCATGGGCAGCATAAATGCCCAGGTAAATGGCTTCATTGTGTTGAATTTCAGCTACCATAGATGTAATGTAGGAATAAATATCCCATCTACAGGGTTGATTCAAGGGTGAAATAAGAATATATGTATGAAATAACTGGCACATTAGTTTTCTAGAAGTAATATTCCATTCTTCTAAAGGATCTTATACTTTAAAACCACAGTTTTGACATCGGGAATTTCTAGAAGCATAGAGCTTCTGTGGCAGTGCCTTGGGGGACACGGTTGGGACAAGGGAGAGGTGCCAGGAGAAAGAGCTCTGACCCCATAAAGTCGGGTTCTACCAGAGGAGCTTCACTTTGATCTATTTTATTCAGTAGCCTTTGACATCAGATGTCATATAATGAAAGAAATCTGTCAAAGGAAAAAAATGCATAAAAGCCACTGATTTAAGTTATTATGGTAGCCACCACTTGTGTTTTTCTTTTACGTCCACATAATTCAGTACAAAAGCACATGTAGATTTATTTGTATCATCAACTATAATATTGGTTTTAATTTTGTTTTTACATATTTAACAAAGAACAGTTTGGTAATTCTGTACTTGGACCACAATAAAAGGTCAATTTCAGGAAAAAAAATTCTTGCTAAGGTTTATCATATAGTAATAAACCAGATGATAAATGATTAAAATACCATGTCTGATTAAGCCAAAGTACCCAACACTGAAGTCAAAAGTAGAAGATTCATATTTTAGATGTGGATATAGAACATAAAAAATGTTGCATTAAAAAGGGTTTTAAGAAAGCAATGGAACTTAGTCAATACCAGTAAGAAAATGATTAAGGTAGCTTAGGCAAAATGATCTTATAGAACATGTAAGCTTTCCCTTATTTCAATTATAATAAGAATTAATGGGACCAACAGAATTTCTATAGATATCAGTCTTTTTAGTTGTTCACTGTTTCCCAAAATAGCAGAGGATACATGACCTTCTTGCTGTTCTTAATTTAGCAAACCTAATCACATTATTATAAACATAGTTTTTTATCATATCCATCCAAATTTCTGGAAAATATTAAGATTTATTGTCAAAATAATGAAAACAAAAGAAGTTGTGCCTTTGCATATTTTCTGTTAGGCATTTCCTGTTGCTTTCTGCATATTTTTTATTGCAATCATAGTTGCAGCTGAACCTCTTTAATATTCTCTCTCTCTCTCTTTCTCTCATTTGTGGATGTGGCATTAAGTGGCTAAAATTACCAGGTAAAGTTCATCCCTAAATTCTTTAATGGCTCACCCACAGTGTTTTCTTCCTTGGAACATAGATCACTGGAGTCTTTTGAAATCCATTTTGCATGTAGTACAAGATGGCATGTAAGAACAAAGGCCATAAAATGGACAATTTAGCCAGAGGCAAGAAACAGCTAATGAAAATGCCAAATGAAAACCTTGGTAGTTGAAATTTATTTGGTGTTTTGAAGACTACACAACTTGGGTTCCTGCAATTCTACATACATTACCAGTATTCATGGCTATAATATGTGTATTCTTTAGTCTTTAGTGTGTTCTTTAGTTTTCACAGTAACTTTTCAGTAAAATTAATAAGGAAGTGAGATACTCCTGGGATCACACTGTCTCTCTAATTCAATTTGCTTCCTGGAAGTGAAAAAAATTACAGGCAACTTCTAGCAATTTTGTTCAAACAATGTTAGCAGATTAGTCTACCTTACAGATTTACAACCATTTTGTTTGTGGAACAAACATTGCTAAACAGGAATCAGGATAATGCTTTTAGACATTGTAAAATCAAGACAGCATATGATACAAATAACTGTTATTAACTTCATGTTGACCAGACACATATTCTCTTGGAATACCAGCAAAGCTTGTCCCTTAATTAATTTTTTTTGATGAAATGAAAAAGTGAAACTTTAGTTATCTGAAAACTATTTTGAGATTAGTTTACAGTTCTCTTAAAATATTTTATAGGGCTTACTGTGTGCTAACTAGATATGGTACTAGGCCTGGAGATAGAACAAAGGATAAGATGTAATCTCTCCTTTGAGGAAATATCATGAGTATGTCAAAAATTGGGTCAGAACAATGTGAAAATTGCAATAATGGACTTCGACACAAGGTACAGTAATGGAGGGCATAAGAAAGGACTGATTCATTCTGGAGAACAACCACATGAGGTTCCATAGAGAAGGGGGAGTGAACTTAGTTTGAAGGATATAAAGGAGACATGAGAAACAAGATGGCCAGGAAATAAAGGGTAGACAAATTACTTTGGTCAGAGTGAAGAGAGACAATAAAACACTGAGGAGAGGAGTAGTATAATGAAATATTTGAAGAAATGTAAATATGTCACAATTACAGGGGAGTGAAGTTTGATACTACACATGGCAAGAATTAAAGTCACACATGTAGGAAGGTTCTTGCATGCCATGTAAGACATTTTTTTGGATACCAGTGTTATACAAACTTTTTAGTTTTTACACATACAATTTGTTAAAAAAAAAGCACTCATTCAATATCTGTATGTCTATTTATTTATTTAATTGTCTGTGACCTCCATAAGGGCAGTTTTAAAAAACATCTCTCTTACTTATTGATATCTTTCAAGTGTCCATAACAGTACCTGGCACAAGAGGGCTCAATAAATAGCCGTTCAGTGAATGAGACACATTACTAAGCACAAATAAAAATAGAATTTTCAAGAGGATGTGCTAAAGATGAAATAAAATGGAGTTTGAAGGGTTTTGCTAATTGGGATAGCTTTATATTATCATTAGCTGATATCTTTAGGTATGAAACATACTTTGAGGTTCATCTATAATAATGGTAGATGTTAATCAGTATATTTAATAATCTTCTTGATAATTTTGAACTTTTTTGCCAACCATCTTCTCAACTCTTATTAGGTCACCCTTCTCTTTACCTTGCGATGTGGCTGGGAGAAAGTTTGTGTGAAGGGAAGAAGATGTCTCAGCTCTGTAATTTTTTAATTGCTCTCTTTGCTTATATTATTGTCTTCAATCAATGGTTTCTTTGGGGGAGTGTTCTTAAGCAACTCGCTCATTTTCTGAGATTTAGTCAAAACTAAATAATATAAATGATACATTCACTTGCTGATTCATATAAACTGCAGTACATTGCAATACTTTGAAAGTAAATGAAAGAGTGAGGGTGTCATCATAAACTGCACTGGGGCACCCAACTCTTGCTTCTGAATTCTTTATGTGACCATTTATTATCAGTGGAACTGAAGGAGGGCACCAGGGTCCACCTGTATATTACATATCAACAGAGTGTAGTGAATTTCTTTTTCTTAATACAGTGTAATGAATGCAAAAAATTCAATATTTTCTTCCTTCACTCCAAAAGATTGTCTTTTCCCCCCTGAGGTACATACACCCCTCTTTGGAGACCATGGTTGTGGAAATAGAAACCAAAGTAAAACACTAAGCACAGAAATGACACACTTAGATTTGAATTGGAAGAACTGCTCTGTAGCCCAGTTTCCTAGACAGCTTTAAATAAATATTTTAATTCTGTCATTTTGGATGGATAGAAAGCTTTCTAATATGTACTTTAGACTCTTTTTTTTTTGATTTGTTAATCACTATCTTTACAGGACTTAATTTTTTCTTTATGACATTATTACTATTATACCGTGGCACGATACAGAGAGGTCTTTAAGTCTACTCAGTTTTTTAAAACCGTGAGTCTCTATATTAAGTGACTCCACATTATTATTATTATTTTGAAATTCCTATTATTGATTTTCAGAAAACTTTAGCCTCTTCTCCTTCGTCTAGTTATTATTATAAGTCCTTGTTGACTCATCCAATTTAATTTATATTCAGAGAGCATGAAACCCAGATTACCAGGCTTAGTAAAATTGTATCTAAAATAAGGCAAACACTTTCTGAATTCAGGCCTGAAGGATGCTCCTCTAAGCAAACTTAATATGTGACTTAATCTGTGGACTTGATGTTCTCTACACTTTTCAGACGCTTTTTTATTTTATTTTTTGTCTCAATTTTTAGGTTGTGGGACATATTCCAGATAAATTTAAATGCCAGGTCCCCGCGTTCTGCACAAAGAAAGCATGACTCTACCTGTTCCCCTTCGTGTTTTCATGGTTTCTCTTTATAAAGACTTGTTAACATCTCTTTTTTATTATCAGGACATTTGCACACTTCTAAACTTGCTGATTGGATCTCTAGAGAGATTTGAGTAGATAAAAACAGGGAAACATTGGCCCTGATGTGAAAATTGAGGACTGCCAAAAAGCAAGATGAAGAGGAAGCAAGGAAAGAGTGGGTAAATGCAAACAACTCCTAGGACTTAATTCTGAGTGGGGGACTCTCATGACCGAGAGTGAATCCTGTGTGAAGTCGTAGTTCAGATGAATACGAAGAGGTACCTGGGGTGATTGGCAAATAGAGAACAGATATGTCTCAGCCACCAAGTCAGAGAGAGGGGACATAGCCACTGTCTGGGACACAGTACAGTAAATCCCCTACATACGAACCTTCAAGTTGTGAACGTTCAAAGATGTGAACATACATTTGCATGTCCAGTCACATAAGTTAGTTCATGTGTCTGGCGCACATTGTCACGTGTGTGCATCCTCTACAAGTGATTGTGCTTTTGTGTACTTTACTGTACAGTACTGTATAGAGTACAGTAGTACAGTACTTTTATTTCAAGCCCAGGATGTCCAGAAGCAAGCGTAAAAGCAGGTGTGATGTAGCTGGTACTACTCTACTTTTCAAGGTACTGTCCTGTAAGATTAAAAATGTTTTATTTTTTGTGTTTCTTTGTTTTTTTATGTATTATTTGTGCAAAAAGTATTATAAACCTATTACAGTGCAGTACTATATAGCTGATTATGTTATTTGGGTACCTAGGCTAACTTTGTTGGACTTAACAAACAAATGGGACTTAATGAACACGCTCTCAGAACGGAACTCATTTGTATGTAGGGGACTTACCGTAGTGACATGTTGGCAGTGCCCAGAGCTAGGCAACCGCTGCTTGGGGGGGTGGGGTTTGAACTGATTCTCAAATAAATGAATTTAAGATAAATCAAACTGTCTCTTCCATATGCTGTTGGGTACCTAGTGAATCAAGATTTTATTTATTCTACTGACTGTAAGGTTATTCATCTATCTTCTGTGAAAATTTTCATAAATATGGAAAAGTACTGAAAGTAATACAAATATACATATACATCTGCTCAGAATTAACACATATTACTATCTTATCCTATTTGTTTCAAATTTTTGTTAAGGAATAAAACATCAGAGTTTAACTTCTCTTTGAATTCCTTTCCAGCCTCAGAATTGAGACATTGGGCTTCCTGCTAATAAGGACAATTTGGAGTTTGAGAAATTAACTGGAAAAATAAATGGATATATCTGTATTTTCATACCAAACTCTGAGTTATGCTGCACATAGGACAAAGGGAAGTATTACCGATTTCTTTTACTATAGATTTTTCTATTTCATCATATAATAATGCTTTAAATGTCCCATTAGATATCCATTAGCTCTGCTTGATGGTTAGCAGTACATTTGTTTTGGCACATACATCATGGGTAAGGAGTTTCTAAAGTCCTGTTTAATGGATTCACATAGTTTAAATTCCTGACAAGGGAGTGCCTGGACTGAGCCATCAACAGGAGAAATAAAAGGATTAAAACCTCCTAGCTGCTGCTCTTTTTCACTTAAGGAAACACAGAATACCAGATGCAGGTATTTTGGAAGCAAAGTGTGCCTGTGAACAAATTATTTTTCTTTCCCATATTATACTTTCTCTCAGATCACTTTCTTTTCCTTCCTGAGGGAGGAAGGTCCCAGGTTGAGTTCTCAGGCAGCAGACATGAGACGAGGTTTGTGTGCAGGCGTTATTGAGTAATGCCTTGGGATTACTCCTGTAAGGGCATGAGGGAGCCAGGCGTGGGCAGAGGGAGGGTTGAGCTGTGATGCAGATTCAAAAGAGGTCTTAGCTGGCTCCACTGGGCTCATGGGAGCAGGTATGGCTCTTCACAGTTGTCATTATTTGAGGAGGAAGGTAAAGGCTGCTCCTGGCCTTCAGCCAGGCAGTTCCTCATGGTCTAGGAAAACTTCTAGAGAGGGCTTCATGTTTGTACCATCAGCAGGCAACACTGAGGGCCTCAGTCCTGGAGAGGGAATCTGGGCAGCTCACCATGCCTGGGGCCAGCCTGTGCATGCAACACATGGAGGGTAGCACAGAGCAGATGTCATGGCACACATATTATTAATAAGTAAAATAGCCACTCATTTCATCAGAGACAGCTATCTAAATTAAGCAATTTGGTTTCTTTGGAAATAAATACTTTATTTGTGGTAGTAAAACTGTGTAAACTATATGACCATTTTTTCTGTGCATTACTTTGTAGTTAAACCACTTAAGAACGATTTCAAAGGAGGCGTGCAAAAGAAAAGACATGCTCACTCCCTGAGAGGAAACAACAATATAATTTGACAGATGAAATACACAGATAGAGAACACTTCGGGAGCAATTATATAACCTTGCATGAGGAAATACATAATAATGTTCTAGGAATAAAAATGCTAGTGAAACTTAGGTTGGAGGAGTTTCCAGAATGGATTGGTATCTGAATTTCTGGAGAAATATCATTAATAAAAGCTCCAGTTGAATTTTTTCTTTTGCATTTTTCCCAAGACATTGTTTTTAGCAGGTAAAAGGTAGCTATTGCCACATTATATACTAACTTCTTTTTTAAGTACCTAGGTTATCGAAAGTTATAAAACAAAAAATGGAGCACAGATGAATTAGTTTCCAAAATGTTTTAGTCCAGTGAAACATCATATAAAGGACCTTGCAACGCTATGACTTTGCTGACAATCTAGATTAAGTCATTTCCCCATATAGTCCTCCCTTCCCTATAACTCAAAAGACATAAAACAAAGCTATCATTCTTGTATTTATATGAGAACAGGGAGTGTCATCCTGTTCTGCTAGAACTCAGCATTCTGGTGGAAATGCGTGGACCCTGTCATTTACCATATCTCTCAGAAGTACAGATGTTGGTCTCTATGTGATGGCTTACGATGCTAAATCTTCCTTAAGTTTAGAAAGAGAACAACTCAATTTAAAAGTGCTAATATTCAGGATTTCATGAGTACTAATAGAGGCTGATTTACTTATTGATCAGTTGCCTGTAATTATATGACTTTTATGTGAAATGTCTGAATACGAGCGTTATATAGTACAGGCATACCTTGTTTTATTGTGCTTCACTTTATCAGGCTTCACAGATACTGTGTTTTTCACAAATTGAAGGTTTATGGCAACCCCACGTCCAGCAGCATTTATTCACTTCATATATGACACACTGTGTCATATTTTGTTAATTCCTGCAATATTTCAAACTTTTTCATTTTATTATATTAGTCATGGTCATCTGTGATCAATGATGATGATCAGTGATGTTACCACTGTCATTGTTTTGGGGTGCCGTGAACCACACCCATATAAGATGTTGAACTTAATTGATAAATGTGTGTGTTCTGATTGCTCCACTGACTGGCCATTTCTCCACCTCTCTCCCTCTCCTTGGGCCTTCCTATTCCCTGAAACACAGAAACATTGAAATTATTCCAATTAATAACTCTTCTATGGTCTCTAAGTGTTTGAGTGAAAGGAAGATTCACATATCTCTTACTTTAAATCAAAAGCTAGAAATGATTAAACTTAGTAAAGAAGGCATTTCAAAAACTGAGATACACTGTTAGCTAGGCCTCTTTCACCAGTTAATCAAGTTGTGAATGCAAAGAAAAAGTTATTGAAGGAAATGAAAAATGCTACTCCAGTGAACTCACGAATGATAAGAAAGTGAAACAGCCATATTGCTGATATGAAGAAAGTTTTAATGGTCTGGATAGAAGATCAAACCAGCCACAATATTCCCTTAAGCCAAAGCCTAATCCAGAGCAAGACCCTAACTCTCTTCAATTCTATGAAGGATGAGAGAGGTGAGGAAGTGTCAGAAGAAAAGTTTGAACCCAGAAGAGGTTGATTCATGAGGTTTAAGGAAAGAATCCATCTCCATAACATAAAAGTGCAAGGTGAAGCAGCTGATGTAGAAGCTGCAGCAAGTTATCCAGAAGATCTAGCTAAGATCATTAATGTAGGTGGCTATACCAAACCACAAATTTTCAATGTAGATGAAACAGCCTTATATTGAAAGAAGATGCCATCTAGGACTTTCATAGCTAGAGAGGAGAAGTCAATGACTGGGTTCAAAGCTTCAAAGGACAGGCTGACTCTCTTGTCAGAGGCTCATGCAGCTGGTGACTTGAAGTTGAAGCCAATGATCATTTTTCTTTTTAAAAATCCTAGGGCCCTTAACAATTATGCTAAATCTACTCTAACTGTGCTCTATAAATGGAACTACAAAACTGGATGACAACACATAGGTTTACAACATGATTTACTGAATATTTTAAGCCCACTATTGAGACTTACTGCTCAGGAAAAAAGATTTATTTCAAAATAAATCTGCTCACTGACAATGCACCTGGTCACCCAAGAGCTCTGGTGGAGGTATACAACAAGATTTATGTTGTTTTCATGTCTGCTAATACTACATCCATGAAGGAAGGAGTAATTTTGACTTTCAAGTCTTTTATTCAAGAAATATATTTTGTAATGTTATAACTATCAGAGATAATGATTCTTCCGATGGATGTGAGCAAAGTCAATTGAAAACCTTCTAGAAAGGCTTCAACATTCTAGGTGCCACTAAGAAGATTTGTGATGCATGGGAAGAGATTAAAATATCAACATTAACAGGAATTTGGAAGAAGTTGATTTCAAACCTCCAAGATGACTTTGAGTGGGTCAAGACTTCAGTGGAGGAAGTAATTAAGGAGGTGGTGGAAACAGCAAGAGAACTAGAATTCAAAGTCGAGCTTAAAGATGTGACTGAATTGCTGCAGTCTCATGATAAAACTTGAATGGATGACGAGCTGCTCTTACAGATGAGCAAAGAAAGTGATTTTTTGACATGGAATCTACTCCTGGTGAAGACAGTGTGAAGACTGTTGAAATGACAACAAAGGATTTAGAATATTACACAGACTTAGTTGATAAAGCAGCAGCAGGGTTTGAGAAGACTTACTCCAATTTTGAAAGAAGTTCTTCTGTGAGTAAATACAATCAAACAACATTGCATGCTACAGAGAAATCATTCATGGAAAGAAGAGTCAATCAATGTGACAAACTTTGTTGTGATATTATCTTAAGAAATTGCCCCAGTCGCCCCTACCTTTAGCAACCACCACCGTGATCAGTCAGCAGCCATCAATATCCAAGTAAGACTCTCCACCAGCAAAAAGATTATGACTTTCAGAGGGTTCAGGAGGTGGTTAGCATTTTTTAGCAATAAAGTAGTTTTAAATTAAGGTATGTACATGGTTATTTTAAACATAATCCTATTGCATACTTATGTTACAGTATAGTGTAAACATAACTTTTATAGGCACAGGGAAATCAAAAATTTTATGTGACTTGCTTTACTGAGTTTGTCTGCAACCAAACTTGCAAAATCTCTGTCTTTCAGGACAAAGGTAAGAATAGATTTTGTTCTTAAATTTCATTTGAAACTTAAAAGTTTATAGGAAAATTTACCTGCTAAATATAATTTTTCATAAAATAAAGTTACAAATGAGAGGTAGTACCAAGCTAGTGCACAGATGTCTAACTCTATTTCATTAGACCTAACTTTGCATTGATGGTTTTTCTAAGTCCTAATCCCTTGGGAGATGTGGGTTTCAGAAGTGATACGGAACTCTGGTGGCAAATGACTGCCTCAGGAAGAGGAGAAAGAAGGGGCAGAACCTTGGACACCTGAGATCTCGCTGTAGAGAGAAAAAGTTCTACAATGGGGAGGAGGAGAGGTGAGTAGTAAAGGATAGATTCTGTTTAATTAATTAATGTTGTTTTTATCTACAGGTTGAGTTTCCATATGTTAAGGATTGCTTTGGATGGTATTTCAAGACAATGCTTTAAATAAATAGTGCTTCATTTCAATTTGAAAATTTTTACTTGCCCATGGTAGTTTTACATTTTTAAAAACTTTTTAGTCTTTATTTTTGGTTTCTCTTAACTTGACTTTATTGCCTAGGTAACATTATTGCAACAGTAAAGGATATCAAATAGGAGAAAAATTTACTCACATCGTCCTCATTCTGACATATCAACAGTTCTCATTTTTCTTTTTTCTAGTTTGTCCATACCTAAATATTGTTATAACCAAAGCAGAGATACTTCCATGCTATGGACTTTTTCACATGACATTGTATCTTGTTTCATGATTCTTCATCATTTCCACTTCACCACTCAAACTGGCCATCTAGATTCCATGTTGGATTCCCAAGCTTGTAAACCTCTGACCTGTTGTCGAATTCCATGCAGTTTCCTTTAGAGGTGGGACCATGAGTGCCACCTCTGAGAGCATGCATCTCTGTAGATGTCTTCTCAAATGAGAAAGAAACAACCTCCCATTCTCCTCTTGAAAGAGCAAGGAAACAGTACCTTCTCACACACTACTTTTGGTCTGCTTGTACTTTTAGGTATCATTTGAATTTAAGGGTAATTTCATGTTTTACTATTGAAACACATCTCAGCAGATTCCCATAGTGTGTTGCTTGGCATGGAGTAGGCACTCAGCAGATGTTTACTGAATGGACAATATTGCTCATACAGAATCACAGATCAATTACTTTAGCAAAAGAAAGTTCTCATAATGTGTTTCCAAAAAAAAAAAATCGTGTGCTTACTCAGAAAAACTCTTAAAAATAATAGAGTTCATAATGTTTTGAAGTATACATTTTAAAGAATGATGCTATTCATTGTCCTAATTGCTTTATAGAAGTTTTTGTTCTTTTAAGCTTTCCAATAACCCTGTGATACTGGTATTGATATTCTGATCTTACAGATAAATAAGGCTAAGAGAAGTTAAGAAAGTTAAGAAACTTGTCCAAGATCACATAATTAATAAATAAGTGTTGGAGCCAAGATTGGACACTGCCCTTCTGATTTCAGTCTAGCTCCTGTAATATATTTCCAGTATCCACAGTCAGCTTACCAGTTTCAGATAGCATAAAGATCAGAATACTATGGAAAAGGATTAGGAACTATGAAGTGGAGATGTCAGCAACAGTGATTTGTTGACAGGATGTCCCTAATTCTATCAGTACCTTAGTGGCTGACACAAGTTAACCCTGGACTTCTGAATTGGATTGCAGGTGTGGAATTGAACTCTTGAGGACTTCCAGTAATTTGAAAGTGTTCAAGCCTGGTGCCAGTTACCTAATTTCTCAGAAAACTACACAGAAGATGACAGTTCTGTATCATTCTGGTATAGAAAGTGGAGAGGGAACACTGTGTGTACTGCCATAAGAATTCGTAGCAAGTTTGAAATACAATACAATCAAGCAAAAGTAAATAAAATAAAGTGAAATTAATCACTCTACTACAACTTCTTAACAAGAAAAGAATGAGAGATTGAATGTAATCCTTGATTATATGTAGAAATAAGTTTTAAAAATATATTTATCTTACACTTTAACTTGATGACTTGTATATTCTTGAATGAACATCTAATTACTTATGAAATTATGAATATATTATACTCATTGATTTTGAACAAATTATATTGACCTATTTACATATCAACCAAAAATGCAACCTTAAAATAAAAAAAAATATTTCTTAGAATTTCAATTTTTAGAAAATATTGGCTTTTGGTAGTTATAATTTAATTTTTGTAACATTAACACTACTATTAATAATGGAGGATTTATTTTTAACCACATATGGTTCTAAGCATCCATTAGGTAATTGTTGCCCTCTTCAAATCACTGGGGTATTTCATTTTATTTATTTTTTTAAAAGGGCTTCAAATGCTTGGCTTTTTTTTTTTATTAATTAATTAATTAATTAATTTTTGGCTGTGTTGGGTCTTCATTTCTGTGCGAGGGCTTTCTCTAGTTGTGGCAAGCGGGGGTCACTCTTCATCACAGTGCGCAGGCCTCTCACTATCGCGGCCTCTCTTGTAGCGGAGCACAGGCTCCAGACGCGCAGGCTGAGCAGTTGTGGCTCACAGGCCTAGTCGCTCTGCGGCATGTGGGATCTTCCCAGACCAGGGCTTGAACCCGTGTCCCCTGCATTAGCAGGCAGATTCTCAACCACCGCGCCACCAGGGAAGCCCAAAGGCTCCAGACGCGCAGGCTCAGCAATTGTGGCTCACGGGCCTAGTCGCTCTGTGGCATGTGGGATCTTCCAACACTAGGGCTCGAATCCGTGTCCCCTGTATTGGCAGGCAGATTCTCAACCACTGTGCCACCAGGGAAACCCCCCTGAGGTATTTTAAAAAAACATTATCTAGGCATTCCTAAAAATACTCCAAGAAATATTATTCCACTACATAGACATAGCACATCTGTCAAAAATATTGAATGTCTGGACACTATAGCAACACTCTATTTTAGAGTCAGGAATCAATTTATTAAATAGAATCTTATAATGTGATACAATAATTGCAAGGGATAGAAATGTTCTGGGAAGATAAAACCATAAGTGACAAAATGAGACAATTTTAAGTGAAACTAAATGTTTCTTTTAATGATAAAATCAGTTCATTTGGTGTCATTCAAAATACATTTTAATGTGCTGTTCGATTCTGTTTGCTAGTATTTGTTGAGGAGTTTTGCATCAATGTTCATCAGTGATATTGGTCTGTAGTTTCCTTTTTTTGTGACATACTTTTCTGATTTTGGTATCAGGGTGATGGTGGCCTCGTACAATGAGTTTGGGAGTGTTCGTACCTCTGCTATATTTTGGAAGAATTTGAGAAAGATAGGTGTTAGCTCTTCTCGAAATGTTTGATAAAATTCACCTGTGAAGCCATCTGGTCCTGGGATGTTGTTTGTTGGAAGACTTTTAATCACAGTTTCAATTTCAGTACTTGTGATTGGTCTGTTTATACTTTCTATTTCTTCCTGGTTTGGTCTTGGAAGGTTGTGCTTTTCTAAGAATTCATCAATTTCTTCAGGTTGTCCATTTTATTGGCATATTGTTGCTTGTAGAAATCCCTCATGATTCTCTGCATTTCTGCAGTGTCAGTTGTTACTTCTCCTTTTTCATTTCTAATTCTGTTGATTTGAGTCTTCTAATTAAAAGGATCATACACCATGATCAAGAGGGGTTTATCCCAGGAATGCAAAGATTCTTCAATATAGGCAAATCAATGAATGTGATACACCATATTAACAAACTGAAGGAAAAAAACCATATGATAATCTCAACAGACACAGAAAATGATTTTGACAAAATTCAACACCTATTTATGATAAAAACTCTCCAGAAAAAGGCATAGAGAGAACTTACCTCAACATAATAAAGGCCATAAATGACAAACCCACAGCAAACATCATTCTCAGTGTTGAACAACTGAAACCAGTTCCTCTAAAATCAGGAAGAAGACAAGGTTGCCCACTCTCACCACTATTATGCAATAGAGTTTTGGAAGTTTTAGCCACAGCAATCAGAGAAGAAAAATAAATAAAAGGAATCAAATCCGAAAAGAAGAAGTAAAGCTGTCACTGCTTGCAGATGACATGATACTATACATACAGAATCCTAAAGGTGCTACCAGAAAACTACTAGAGCAAATCAATGAATCTGGTAAAGTAACAGTATACAAAATTAATGCACAGAAATCTCTTGCATTCTTATACACTAATGATGAAAAATTTGAAAGAGAAATTAAGGAAATACTCCCATTTACCACTGCAACAAAAAGAATAATATACCTAGGAAAATACCTACCTAAGGAGACAAAAACCTGTGTGCAGAAAATTATAAGAAACTGATGAAAGGAATTAAAGATAATATAAACAAATGTAGAGATATACCATGTTCTTGGATTGGAAGAATCAATATTGTGAAAATGACTTTGCTACACAAAGCAATCTAAAGATTCAATGCAATCCCGATCAAACAACCAGTGGCATTTTTAGAGAACTAGAACAAAAAATTTCACAATTTCTATGGAAACACTAAAGACCCCAAATAGCCAAAGCAATCTTGAGAAAGAAAAACGGTGCTGGAGGAATCAGGCTCCCTAACTTCAGACTATACTAGAAAGCTACGGTAATCAAGAGAGTATGGTACTGGCACAAAAACAGAAAAATAGATCAATGGAACAAGATAGAAACCCCAGAGACAAAACCCCCGCATATATGGTCACCTTATCTTTGATATAGGAGGCAATAATATACATTGGAGAAAAGACAGCCTCTTCAATAATTGGTGCTGGGAAAACTGGACAGCTACATGTAAAAGAATGAAATTAAAATGCTTCCTAACACCATACACAAAAAGAAACTCAAAATGGATTAAAGACCTAAATGTAAGGTCAGACACTATAAAAATCTTAGAGAAAAACATAGGCATAACACTCTATGACATACATCACAGCAAGATCCTTTTTGGCCCACCTCCTAGAGAAATGAAAATAAGAACAAAAATAAACAAATGGGACCTAATGAAACTTAAAAGCTTTTGCACAGCAAAGGAAACCATAAACAAGATAAAAAGTCAACCTTCAGAATGGGAGAAAATATTTGCAAATTAAGCAAATGACAAAGGATTAATCTCCAAAATATATAAGCAGGTCATGCAGCTGAATATAAAAAAACAAACAACACAATCCAAAATTGGCAGAAGACCTAAGTAGACATTTCTCCAAAGAAGATATACAGACAGCCAACAAACACACGAAAGAATGCTCAACCTCACTAATCGTTAGAGAAATGCAAATCAAAACTACAATGAGGTATCACTTCACACCAGTCAGAATGGCCATGATAAAAAAAATCTACAAACAATAAATGCTGGAGAAGGTGTGGAGAAAAGGGAACCCTCTTGCACTGTTGGTGGGAAAGTAAATTGATACAGCCACTATGAAGAACAGTATGGAGGTTCCTTAAAAAACTAAAAATAAAACTACCATATGACCCAGCAGTCCCACTACTGGGCATATACCCTGAGAAAACCATAATTCAAACAGAGTCATGTACCACAGTGTTCACTGCAGCTCTATTTACAGTAGCCAGGACATGGAAGCAACCTAAGTGTCCATCGACAGATGAATGGATAAAGAAGATGTGGCACAAAGGAATATTACTCCACCATAAACAGAAATGAAACTGAGTTATTTGTAGTGAGGTGGATGGACCTAGAGTCTATCATACAGAAAGAAGTAAGTAAGAAAGAGAAAAACAAATACTGTATGCTAACACATATATATATATGGAATCTAAAAGGAAAAACAATGGTTATGAAGAACATAGGGGCAGGACAGGAAAAATGACGCAGATGTAGAGAATGGACTTGAGGACGTGGGGAGGGGGAAGGGTAAGTTGGGAGCAAGTGAGAGAGTGGCATGGATTAATATATACAACCAAACGTTAAATAGATAGCTAGTGGGAAGCAGCCTCATAGCACAGGGCGATCAGCTCAGTGCTTTGTGACCACCTAGAGGGGTGGGATAGGGAGAGTGAGAAGAAGATGTAAGAAGGAGGAGATATGGGGATATATGTATATGTATAGCTGATTCACTTTGCTATAAAGTAGAAACTAACACATCGTTGTAAAGCAATTATACTCCAATAAAGAAGTTTAAAAAAAACCACTGGTCAGAATGGCTATCATCAAAAAATCAACAAACAATAAATGCTGGAGAGGGTGTGGAGAATAGGGAACCCTCTTGCATTTTTGGTGGGAATGTAAATTAATACAGCCCCTATGGAGAACACTATAGAGGTTCCTTAAAAAACTAAAAATAGAACTACCATATGACCCAGCAATCCCACTACTGGGCATATACCCTGAGAAAACCATAATTCAAAAAGAGTCATGGGAGATGGGTTCAAGATGGCAGAGTAGGAGGACATGCTCTCACTCCCTCTTTTGAGAACAACGGAATCACAACTAACTGCTGAACAATCATTGACAGGAAGACACTGGAACTCACCAAAAAAGATAAGCCACAGGCAAAGACAATGGAGAAGCTGCAATGAGATGGTAGGTGGGTTGCTATCACAATAAAATCAAATCTCATAAGTGCTGGGTGGGTGAGTCACAAACTGGAGCACACTTATACCACAGAAGTCCACCAACTGGGTGAAGGTTCTGAGCCCCACATCAGGCTTCCTAACCCGGGGGGCTGATAACAGGAGGAGGAATTCCTAGAGAATCAGACTTTGAAGGTTAGCGGGATTTGATTGTAGGACTTTGGCAGGAGTGGGGGAAACAGAGACTACATTCTTGGAGGGCACACACAAAGTAGTGTGTGCATTGGGACCCAGGGGAAGGAGCAGTGACCACAGGGGAGACTGAATCAGATATATCTGCTACTGTTGGAGGGTCTCCTGCAGAGGCAGAGGCGGCTGTGGCTCACTGTGGGGACAAGGACACTGGCAGCAGAAGTTCTGGGAAGTACTTCTTGGAGTGAGCCCTCCCAGAGTCTGCCATTAGCCCCAAAAAAGACCCCAGGTAGGCTCCATTGTTGGGTTGCCTCAGGCCAAACAACCAACAGGGAGGGTACCCAGCCCCACCCATCATCAGCCAAACAGATTAAAGTTTTACTGAACTCTGCCCACCAGAGCAACAGTCAGCTCTACCCACCACCAGTCCCTCCCATCAGGATACTTGCACAAGCCTCTTAGATAGCCTTGTCCACCAGAGGGAAGACAGCAGAAGCAAGAAGAACTATAATCCTGAAGCCTGTGGAACAAAAACCACATTCACAGAAAGATAGAAAAGAAGAAAAGGCAGAGGGCTATGTACAAGATGAAGGAACAAGATAAAACCTCAGAAAAACAACTAAATGAAGTGGAGATAGGCAACCTACCAGAAAAATAATTCAGAATAATGATAGTGAAGATGATCCAGGACCTCGGAAAAGGAATGGAGGCAAAGATCAAGAAGATGCAAGAAATGTTTAACAAAGACCTAGAAGAATTAAAGAACAAACAAACAGAGATGAACAATACAATAACTGACATGAAAACTACACTAGAAGGAATCAATAGCAGAATAACTGAGGCAGAAGAATGGATAAGTGACCTGGAAGACAGAATGGTGGAATTCACTGCTGCAGAACAGAATAAAGAAAAAAGAATGAAAAGAAATGAGGACAGCCTAAGAGACATCTGGGAAAACATTAAACGCAACAACATTCACATTATAGGGGTCCCAGAAGGAGAAGAGAGAGAGAAAGAACCCGAGAAAATATTTGAAGAGATTATAATCGAACACTTCCCTAATATGGGAAAGGAAATAGACACCCAAGTCCAGGAAGGGCAGCGAGTCCCGTACAGGATAAACCCAAGGAGAAACACACCAAGACACATAGTAATCAAACAGGCAAAATTAAAGACAAAGAAAAATTATTGAAAGCAGCAAGGGAAAAATGACAAATAACATACAAGGGAACTCCTATAAGGTTAACAGCTGATTTCTCAGAAGAAACTCTACAAGCCAGAAGGGAGTGGCATGATATACTTAAAGAGATGAAAGGGAAGAACCTACAACCAAGATTACTCTACCCGGCAAGGATCTCATTCAGATTCGATGGAGAAATCAAAAGCTTTACAGACAAGCAAAAGCTAAGAGAATTCAGCACCACCAAACGAGCTCTACAAAAAATGTTAAAGGCACTTCTCTAAGTGAGAAACACAAGAAAAGAAAAGGACCTACAAAAACAAACCCAAAACAATTAAGAAAATGGTAATAGAAACATACACATTGATAATTACCTTAAATGTGAATGGATTAAATGCTCCAACCAAAAGACACAGGCTTGCTGAATGCATACAAAAACAAGACCCATATATATGCTGTCTGCAAGAGACCCACTTGAGACCTAGGGACACATACAGACTGAAAATGAGGGGATGGAAAAAGATATTCTATGCAAATGGAAATCAAAAAGAAGCTGGAGTAGCACTACGCATATCAGATAAAATAGACTTTAAAGTAAAGAATGTCAAAGAGACAAGGAAGGACACTATGTAAAGATCAAGGGATCAATCCAAGAAGAAGATATAACAATTAAAAATATATATGCTCCCAACACAGGAGAACCTCAATACATAAGGCAACTGCTAACAGCTCCAAAAGAGCAAGTTGACAGTAACACAACAATAGTGGGGGACTTTAACACCTCACTTACACCAATGGACATATCATCCAAACAGAAAATTAATAAGAAAACACAAGCTTTAAATGACATAATAGACCAGATAGATTTAATTGATATTTTTAGGACACTCCATCCAAAAACAGCAGATTACACTTTCTTCTCAAGTGCACACAGAATATTTTCCAGGATAGACCACATCTTGGGTCAAAAATCAAGCCTCAGTGAATTTAAGAAAATTGAAATCATATCAAGCATCTTTTCTGACCACAACACTATGAGATTAGAAATCAATTACAGGGGAAAAAACGTAAAAAACACAAACACATGGAGGCTAAGCATTACGTTACTAAATAACCAAGAGGTCACTGAAGAAATCAAAGAGGAAATCAAAAAATACCTAGAGACAAATGACAATGAAAAAATGATGATACAAAACCCATGGGATGCAGCAAATGCAGTTCTAAGAGGGAAGTTTATAGCTATACAATCCTACCTCAATAACAAGAAAAATCTCAAATAAACAATCTAAACTTACATCTAAAGGAACTAGAGAAAGAAGAACAAACTAAACCCCAAGTGAGCAGAAGAAATTAAATCATAAAGATCAGAGCAGAAATAAATGAAGTAGAAAGAAAGAAAGCAGAAATAAATGAAATAGAAAGAAAGAAAACAATAGCAAAGATCAGTAAAACTAAAAGCTGGTTCTTTGAGAAGATAAACAAAATTGATAAACAATTAGCCAGACTCATTAAAAAAAAGAGGGAGAGGACTCAAGTTAATAAAATTAGAAATACACGGCAGAAATACAAAGCATCCTAAGAGAATACTACAAGCAACTCTATGCCAATAAAATGGACAACCTGGAAGTAATGGCCAAATTCTTAGAAAGGTATAACATTCCAAGACTGAACCAGGAAGAAATAGAAAATATGAACAGACCAATCACAAGTAATGAAATTGAAACTGATTAAAAATCCTCCAACAAACAAAAGTCCAGGACCAGATGGCTTCACAGATGAATTCTATCAAACATTTAGAGAAGAGCTAACACCCATCCTTCTCAAACTCATCCAAAAAATTACAAGGGAGGAAAACTCTCAAACTCTTTCTATGAGGCCACCATCACCCTGATACCAAAACAAGACAAAGATACTGCAAAAAAAGAAAATTACAGACCAATATCACTGATGAATATAGATGCAAAAATCCTCAGCAAAATACTAGCAAACAGAATCCAACAACACATTAAAAGGATCATACACCATGATCAAGTTGGTTTTATCCCAGGGATGCAAGGATTCTTCAACATACGCAAATCAATCAATGTGATACACCATATTAACAACTTGAAGAATAAAAACTATATGATCATCTCAATCAATGCAGAAAATGTTTTGACAAAATTCAACACCCATTTACGATAAAAAAAACTCTCCAGTAAGTGGGCATAGAGGGAACCTACTTCAACATAAAAAAGGCCATATGCGACAAACCCACAGCAAACATCATTCTCAATGGTGAAAAACTGAAAGCATTTCCTCTAAGATCAGGAACAAGACAAGGATGTCCACTTTCGCCAGTGTTATAAACATAGTTTTGGAAGTCCTAGCCACGGCAATCAGAGAAGAAAAAGAAATAAAAGGAATACAAATTGGCAAAGAAGAAGTAAAACTATCACTCTTTTCAGATGACATGATACTATACATAGAGAATCCTAAAGATACCACCAGAAAACTACTAGAGCTAATCAATGAATTTGGTAAAGTTACAGGATACAAAATTAATGCACAGAGATCTCTTGCATTCCTGTACATTAATGATGAAAAATATGAAAGAGATATTAAGGAAATACTCTCGTTTACCACTGCAACAAAAAGAATAAAATACCCAGGAGTAAACCTACCTAGGGAGACAAAAGACCTGTATGTAGAAAGCTATAAGACACTGATGAAAGAAGTTAAAGATGATACCAACAAATGGAGAGATATACTATGTTCTTGGATTGGAAGAAACAATACTGTGAAAAAGGCTATATTACCCAAAGCAATCTATAGATTCAATGCAATCCCTATCAACTTACCAATGGCATATTTTACAGAATTAGAACAAATAATCTTAAAATTTGTATGGAGACAAAAAAGACCCTGAATAGCCAAGGTAGTACTGAGGGGGAAAAATGGAGCTGGCAGAATCAGACTCCTTGACTTGACTATACTACAAGACTACAGTCATCAAGACAATATGGTACTGGCACAAAAACAGAAATATAGATCAATGGGACAACATAGAAAGCACAGAGATAAACTCATACATCTATGGTCAACTAATCTATGACAAAGGAGGCAAGGATATACCATGGAGAAAAGACAGTCTCTTCAATAAGTGGTGCTGGGAAAATTGGACAGCTACATGTAAAAGAATGAAATTAGAACACTCCCTAACACCATACCCAAAAATAAACTCAAAATGGATTTGAACCTAAATGTAAGACCAGGCACTATAAAACTCTTAGAGGAAAACATAGGAAGAACACTCTTTGACATAAATCACAGCAAGATTTGTTTCAACTAATGTCTAATCTTAACCCAATTTCAGGGTTAAGATTAGACATTAGTTGAAACAAATTCATCAAAATCTACCATTTTTACTATGGGTGAATAACTAGTGAGTAGGAATTAACCATGTGATAAATTTTGGGGGGGATTTTATTGCAATGTGAAAAAAATGTTCAGCCTCGTATTATAAAATATACAACAGCTTGATACAACTAAAGGTAAACAGGTATGAGTCAAACTGAATAGTGATCAGAAGAACAAATGTCAGAATGACTAAACTCATCAGAAAGGGCATATGCTTTTATTTCTCTTGGATAAATATCTAGGAGTCAACAGCCTGAGTCATCTGGTGGGTATATGTTTAACTTCTTGAGAAACTATGAAGCTGTTTTACAAAGTGGTTGTACTGTTTTACATTCCTACTGTCAAAATGTATGAGAGTTATGAGAGTTTCAGTTTCTCCACATCCTTGTCAACATTGAGAAGAGGTGTATAGTGGTACCTAATTGTGGTTTTAATTTGCATTTCCTCATGACTAATAATATTGAGCATCTTTCCTTAAGTCTATTTATCTTCTTTATTCTGTTATAATTTTTTACTTAGTTAAAAGATTGGTTAAAATCTTTTGCCCATTGTTTTTTGGGGGATGTCTGTTTTCTTATTATTGAGGCTTGAGAGTTTTTTATATACTCAGGATCCAAGTTCTTTAACAAATATATCATTTGCAAACATTTTCTCCAGTCTGTGTCATGTCTTTTCATTCAACAGGGTATTTTAAAGACTTGGACACAAATGTCCAGAGAAGCTTTATTTGCAAAAGCCAAAATCTGGAAACAATCCAAATACACACCAGCAGGTGAGAGGATAAACAAATTGTGGTATCCAAACACTAGAATAATATTCAGTAGTAAGAAGGAATGAACTGTTGATATGTGTAATAAAATAATGATCCTCAACATAACTATACTGAGTGGAGGAAGGCAGAGAAAAAAGTGTACATACTTTATGATTCCATTTATATAAAATATTAGAAAATGCAGACAAATCTATAGTGAAAGAAAATAGATAACTGGCTGCCTGGGAATAGGGGTTAGAGAATGGGAAGGATTATACTAGGGCACAAAGAAATGTTTGGAGGTGATGGACACATTAATTATCTTGCTTGTAATGGTGGTTTTATGGGTTTATACATATGCCTAAACTTACAAATTGTACACTTTGAATATGTGCAGTTTATTGCATGTCAATTATACCTCAATAAAGCTGTTTAAAAACATCAGCAGTAAGTTTGCATTATACTTAATTTGTTTGTGTTTTTAGTTGAATCACCAACCAAAAAAAGGAAAGACAAAAAAAATTATAGAGTATATAGCACTCCATGAAAAGTTATACTGCATCTCATTTATATTGTTATAACACCATTTGGCTCATTCTAAGGCAAAACATTACCAGTGTAAAGAGATAAACTTCTTACCCTTCCCCTATAAACTCTAAGATGAATAGAATTCCATTCTGAAAGATTCATTGTAGACAACAACGTATCATAAAATTCTCAATATTTATACTGACTGCAAGAAGAACATATTATGAAAACAGCTTTCATGGAAAACATAATAAATTCTGTCCTTGGCAAGGCATGTAATTAAAAGTTTAAAAAAATACCACCAGCCAGTCATTAATTTCATGTGTCAGGTCATACAATAAGAAATGATTTGTTTTTTCAGTTGGCTGATTAAAATGGAAGGATATTAATAAAGAACAGTGCAAGGTAGAGCAGGTCAGCAGGATCATTTTAGGAAAGGATATAAATTTCACCCAGTGTTATTGGCACATTTTCTGGGTTTTCTCTTTTAAGGCCCTTGAAATACACAGCATAGTTCTTAACACTGAGCTAAACAGGATCATATTCCAGCAGAGGCGGGAGGTGGTTTCCATTAGATCCACTAGAAGTAGCAGCAATTTACAGCTCGCCTCTCACGGGCAGCAGACAGTCCCGATGGTTCTCCCAACCTCTACTCTCCATCAGTGCTCTCCTTCAGATTCTGCAGAGAAAGGAAAAGGGTTTACGGTCCTGGCTCCATTAGCTCTTTGTTCTTATATGTTTTTCCCCAGAAAATGGGTCATCTTTTCAGTTTATCTGAGTTCCCTAGCCATAGCCTGTGAACTGAAATAAATATTTTCATCCTACATTGCTATTAAATCTTACTTGATTTTTCTTGTCACCTTCCTCAATCTTATCTGCTGTTCATTTGCTGATTCAAACCAGTTTAAAATATGATTAAAATTCCTGCTACTACAGAGACTGGAGAAAAAGAAATTCTGTACTGCCTGCTTCCTTTGTTCCAAAGTTGCTAAGAGTGCTTTAGCCTTTGATTTAGATTTTTATTTTGCAACACACCTTCTTGTCTTCCTCTATAGGTAATTGTGGATATATAATTATCAGATAATTATAATTAAGTAAATTTCCCTTCGTATTTTCAATGACAGTGGAACTTCTCAAAAGTAAGTTTATAAGAATTTATATGTGTTCTCCAGGCATAGTCAATATTTAATGATGGTGTAAATTACTTCCTAATAATTAAGGCATACTTTGACTTGAATACAGGAGACATCTTTATTTGGGCTAGAGCATAAAGCTCAAAATATCCTTTTGTTTTAATAAACTTAATTTAGAAGAAAAGATTTACAGAAAATTTGTGAAGATAGTACAAGCAGTTCCCATAAACTCTGCATCTAGTTCCCATTTTGTTAACATTTGCCATGACTGTGATACATTTGTCACAACTAATGAACCAATATTGACACATTACTAACTAAACTTTATAATTTATTTAAATCACTAATCTAATGTACTTTTTCTGTTCCAAGATTCCATCTAGGACATCACACCACACTTAATCATCATGTCTCCCTAGGCTCCTTTGACTGTGACAGTTCCTCAGACTTCCCTTCTTTCTTTCTTTTTTTCCTTGATAACTGAGTTTATTGGATTTATTGGATGATCTACTTGTGGTTATATTGGGGTTATGAGTTTTTGAAAGGGCAAACACAGAAGTAAAATGCCATTTTCATTATATCATATCAAGGGTACCTGCTATAAACATGATTTATCACTGATGACTTTAACGTTGATTACTTCATTGAGGCTGTATTTGTTAAATTTTTTACTTATAAGGATATCTCTTCTCCCTCCCCCATACTCAGTGCACCCTGCACTCAAAGGGGTAGGGTGTTAAGTTCCATGTCCTTGAGGGGGAAGAGCTATATAAATTATTTGAAATTCTGTGGAGATTTGTCTCTTTCCCTTCATTTATTACTTAATTAAACTATTAAATTAACTACTTAATTTAAGTAATTAAATTACTTAAACCAGTTCAACTGGTTTCTTTTATCACGTATAATGAGGAAAACTTAATGAAGCATTGAGGACACTTTTACTCCTTGAAGGAAGCCTACTTAAAAATCTTGAGAGGCAGCCCAAGCAGTCCTACTTCAATCCAATTTATTTGATATAGAGTACAACACTAAAACAAATATGAGGAGAGTCTAAATAAATAAATAAATAGATAAAAGAATAAGTAGATAAAGAATGATTTTGGAAAAAAATTTAATGGAACTAATGGAGAAGAGAAAGGTCAGAATGAGCCAAGTGCTAATTTCCTCATTTTTTAATAAGGCTGAATTCCTCTTTTAGATGCTAAAACTTAGGATAAACTTGACTGCTACATATTGGTCAATTAAAGAGGATGGGCCATAACAATAATTGCATATCAAAATTATAATCCTCCAAAACTTATCAATTATAAGTTTCTGAAAAACAATTAAGGTTAAAGAAGGTTGCTTATGATGAAAACATACTGCAACAGAAATGAATTGTTCTAATTTTGTTACACTGAGAAACCCAACAAGCAGGTGAATACTCACAAGAATATTGCTTTGATAAAGGAGTTAAGTTAGCCTGACCCTAAAGTCTAATCTGGACCCACTCTAACAAAGCTTAAAAGACAGTCACAAAGGAGTCAAAAGGTTCAAAAAAATCTAATATTCTTTTAGGTAATACGACAAAATCTAGAAAGGAAAAAAGTGAAATTCAAATTGTTCATCATCCAATTATAATTCAACCATAAATTCTAAGAAGAAGGAAAATATGATCCATAACCAGGACACAAAACAATCAATAGAAAGAGATCCAGAAATGGCAAAGTTTGTGCTTTCTAAATTATTATTAATTGATGAATTTTTCTCCTTGTGAGAAATCTACTCAATGTGATTTTGTTTTATTCTTGCTGGTAGAATTCTCATACATTGCTGGTGGGAATGAAAAATGCCACAGCCACTTTAGAAAACATTTTGAACATTCTTAATAAGTTATACTTACACTTACCATAAGATCCAGCAATCCCTAACTGGATTCTCTTAGGTATTTACTCAAGAGAAATTAAAACATATGTTCACACATTTATTTGTATATAAATGTTCATAATAGCCAAATCATTGATGGTACCCAGTTGCCCATCAACACGTGAGTGAGTAAACAAATCATGATATATCTCTATAATGGCCTACTACTCACTAATAAAAAGGAACAAACAACTGATACACACAACATGGATGAGTCTCAAAGTCATTACTCTAAGTGAAAGAAGCCAAACACAGACATTTATAAAACATTACAAGAAAAAGCACATCCCTGTTGACTGAAAGCAAATCTGAGTTTGTCAGAGGCTGAAGTTGAGGGAAGGAAATTGACTACAAAGTGGCATAAGGGAATATGTACACATGGATATATATTTTTCAAAACTCACTGAGTTTTACACTTAAAATTGGAGAATTTTATTATATGTAAACTTTACATCAATAAACTGAGTGAAAACAAGTGGAACAGATTTGGGGGTAGAGCAAGTTTCTAAGACTTGAGATGGCCTGACCAAATTTTAAGTCAACTGTTCTTAAAAGGGAAACAATTTGGTAGTAAAAATCAATAGCAAATAACTGCTTGTGGTAGATAAAACTCCTTGAATTAATGTCAAACATGGGAAAAAGTCTGCTTACATTCAGAGAAAGCCTTGAAATAGCACCAAGTAAACTGATGGGCAGTAAAATTGGCAAAAAGAAACACTACTTCAGTATATTAAGAAAACTAAGAATTCCTGTGTTCTAATCCATACTGGATAATTCAAGTCCCTACTATTTTGTGAAGGATAAAATAACTGAGTAATTTTTCTAGGAAAGTAATCATGTTCTCTCCTGCAGGAGTTAAACCATTTGAAATTGAGGAGGGGAGAGGTATTGTCAAAGTTTTAACAAAGTCTGAAGGTAAAAAGTTTAATGAGAATTTTAGGGGCCAGTCATTCTGTACAATCTTATGGAATATGGGTAGATTTCAAGTACTCGTCAGACCAAAACAAGGAAACCATCTCAAACTTACATCATATTTCCTTTTAACATAGGCTCTGCAGGAGGGCAGGTCTCCCAGTACATTTTTCATTGTTCCCAGAGTATTGGCCCTGAGAAGCCAAAACCTTCTCCAAATCAATGAAAATAATTTAAAAACCCAACAAAACGTTTGGGCCTTTTAAAATAAAAACTAAAAGACCTCTGATGTTTGTGAAGGATTCCTTCTATTTATCATTGAAGGTTGGAATTACTTAAAGCGTATCTGCTTCATTTTTCTTTAATGGAAGGCTCCCAAAGGTCATAGAAGTTCTGAGAAATCAAGTCCTGAAATTTTCTTGGCCTTCTTGGCTATTGAAGCTGGACTGAGTTATGTTTATTAAATCCATCTCGATATTTTTTGGCAATCAGTTTCTCACACCTTGACTTTAGAAATCAGGGAATCATTGGCATGCCAAAACTTCAAAGTATATGAAGCTAATTTTTCATAAACCAACATGCCTAATTAGTGGTATTACTTTTTGAAATGTTTTCATTACTGATCCCCTTGGGATTCATTCATGGAAAAAGCATTTAAAATGATGTCTATCCTCTGAACCCCTACTATTAAGGCTGCAGGCAGATGTTTTAGTAAACAATTGGCCCTTGAAGGTATCCTTGGAGCCAAGAAGCTCATGTTTCATTGGACCAAGAGAAGAAGCACATTCCAGAGTTGAGGATCCTCTGAGGACAAAACTGTGAGTCAATGTTCACCACATTATATCATTAATCAGCTTGATTCAAATGATGTCATAAATTCAAGGTCAAAAAGAACTAATAAATTCCACATCCAAGGACCTGCTTTTACAGCTTCTAGGGTATCCTGTGAAATTTTCCTTCGAATTTTAAAAATTGAGACAATAATTATGAACTATAAAATTTGAAGACCAACTATAAGTCAGGAGTTTAGTGTTATAATAAAAAAAAGATAGAACTAAATGCATCTAACAATCAACATAATTATAATTACAAGATAAGGTAAGTAGTCATAAATAGAAACTAAAAATGAGATTGGTGACATTTACACAACTGATTTGAGCATTTTTAAATCATTTAAAAGGTGATTGGTAGGCTCGGCCAAAAACGAAACTGCTCAGAGCTTCTACTCAAGACATTGTAACAAAAACCACCCAAAGGGTCTTCCTTGGTGGCGCAGTGGTTGAGAGTCCACCTGCCGATAAGAGGGGACGTGGGTTCGTTCCCCGGTCCGCGAAGATCCCACATGCCGCGGAGCGGCTGGGCCCGTGAACCATGGCTGCTGAGCCTGCGTGTCCGGAGCCTGTGACAGTTAAATTTGAATTTCATGTAGATGATAATTGTATTCCTATATTTTATTACACATAAACAATGAATAATTGTATTTCTATATATTTTTTTCTAAATCTGGCCATATACAGAGAACAAACCAAAATTTTTTATTAGAATCCCAGAGGATTCTTAATATCAAGAAAGTTGGAGAAATATTGCTAGAGGTAAATGCTGACTTTTTTCTTCCCCAGTAAGTAATGCCCAAAGCATAGGGTTCCAGGGACTTCTACAGACAGGTGTGCCCCAAATCCAGGCTTTGGAAGTTCCAAATCAATTTAAACTGAATATGAGGAAACATCTCTCCTCCTCTGAGTTAGAATTATTTTCCTTTATGGAGGAATAAAATCAGGCAACGTAGCCTGGGTTTTAGACTCCAGGTAGGAAGGGAGAAGCAGAAAGGAGGTTGAGTCCTTGCATGGACTAGGGTAGAAGGTAGATGGTGTAATTTCCCTGTCACTTAATCTCCTTCTCCTTTCCTCCTGTTCTTTTCCACAGTAGTCCTACATGGAGAATTACCTGAATTATGTGTATCAGCTGCAACCCCAGACCATCTCCAATACAAGAGGGAGTTCCCTCCAAGAGTGAATGCTCATGGGAATATTAAATGGTAAAGGTTAAATGTGTTCTTGTGAAATTTTTCAATGTTTTTTTGGCTATGGAACATTTCAAACACATACCAACATAGAATAGTATCAGACACCAAAATATGTAACATGTTGCTTCAATAATGATAAACTCATGCCAATCTTCTTTTATTTACATTCATTGCCATCATGTACAACCCCATTATTCTAAATAAGATCTATATCTTTTCATTTCATACATGTGCCCATGTGTGCATGTATCTATGTGTGTGTGTATATATGCACATATATATTATCAGAAAAATTAAGAAACATTTTATGTTATTTATATATATATATATATGTAGTTTTGAGACTGTATCTCTGAAAGATAAGGAATTTTAAAAACAATATGCCAAAAATATCAATAATCTTTAATGTCATAAAATATATGACAGTGTTCAAATTTCTTTGATTCTATTTTTAACTACTTCAAATGGAAGTGCTTATAAACTCCATATATTGCAGTTGATTAATATATCTTTTTATAGACCTCCTTTTTTTCCCCTTGCAATTCATTTGTTAAAGAAACCAAGTTATTTTCCCTTTAGAGTTTCCCACATTCTGGATTTTGCTGATTGCATTCTTATAGTGTTGTTTAGCAGGTTTCTCTGAGTTAACAATGGAATGAGAAGCTTGAGAGAGAGAGGACCAAGATGGTGACATAGGAAGCTCCTGAGTTCCCCTGCTTTTATGGATGCACCAGCTGTATAGCTATCCACATGGCACTTTCCAATGAAAGAGATACAGAAACTAGCTGAGTGGCTCCTACACATTGGGCCAGTGAGAAGGTACACAATGAAATGGGTAGGAAAAGCTGAGACACAGTCTGACCATAAACCCCATGCCTGGCCCAGGGTCATACAATCTGAAAAGAACGCCCAGTTCCCAGTTTCTCCCTGAGGAGCAAAGGATTTGACCACACGATCAGCATCCCAAATTTAAAACTTTCACCTGAGGGATGGACCTCCCCAAAACAGCTACCTCTGAAAGCCAAAGAGTCTTTAATCTATGATACCCACAAAACTATACCAAAAAAGAAGCAGTTGTTAATGTGAGAGCACTCACTGTGGCTGCCCCCAGGGTTTAGCACAGAGGAAGCAGGCAAAATTCACCCATCGCCCAGTGTTTCCCTGAAAACAGATTTATCTGCATACTTTAAAAGCTAACTAGCAAGAATAAGCTACTCAGCAAAGTTGTCCTCCAAAACTGAATAAATGATAAAAACGAGTTTTCCAGACAAACATATGCTGCTGGAATTCATTACAACTGGACCAGCCTTACAAGAAATGTTAAAAGTTCTCCATGCTGAAACTAAAGGAAGCTAATTAGTAACAGGAAAGCATGGGTAAGTATTGTTAACTGAAAAAAAAAAAAGCACAACTTAAAAGTTGTGAGTTATGTTTTATTCGGGGACTTTACTGAGGACAACAGCCTGGGAGACAGCTTCTCAGATAGCTCTGAGGAACTGTTCCAAAGAGGTAAGGGAAGAGCCAGGATATATAGGAGTTCTTCCTGAAAACAAACAAACAAAAAACAAACAAATATGGTTGAAGATCAAAATATTACTGCTAATCACCAAAAAACAGACATTTCAAGTTAATGATTTTAATGCTTTTTTGCATATGGGAAGATGCAAGAGCCTGGATTCATTGAAATTATTCCTTTGATATGCATCTTAACTATCTAGGGCCAGTATCCTCTTTTTCTCCATCCTGAATTCCCCTCAAGGCTCACCACCTAGGGGCAGTTGCTGTGACTGATGGCTTGTTGGTGGGCAACATTCACTATTTACTGAACTGGCAGGCAACATTTTTTGTCCACGGTATAAAATTCACTGATAAATATATAATTAAATTCAGAACATCCTAATGTTACAGTGCTGGTGGATAAATCACTTTATGATTCACTTCACTGTATGAAGGTTAAAAGACATAAGTATTAAAAATAACTATAAGTGTAATAATGAATGGATAGACAGTGTAAAAAGATGTAAATTGTGACATGAAAGACATAAAAGGAGAGTGGGAGTGTAAAAATCTAGAACTCTGTACTATGCTTGAAGTTAAGCTGTTATTGGTTTAAAATAGAATGTTGTAAATATGTTTTATGTAATTCTCATGGCAATCATAAAACAAAAGCTATAATAGACATGCAAAAGATAAACAGAAAGGAATCTGGGCTTCCCTGGTGGCGCAGTGGTTGAGAGTCCGCCTGCCGATGCAGGGGACATGGGTTCGTGCCCCGGTCCGGGAAGATCCCACATGCCGCGGAGTGGCTGGGCCCGTGAGCCATGGCCGCTGAGCCTGCGCGTCCGGAGCCTGTGCTCGCAACGGGAGAGGCCACAACAGTGAGAGGCCCGTGTACCACAAAAAAAAAAAAAAAAAAAAAAACAGAAAGAAATCAAAGCATACCACCTCAGAAAATCATCAAATCATAGGGAAATAGAACAATAGAAGAAGAAAGGAATAGAAGAAATACAAAAAAGTCAGAAAATAGTATAAAAAATGGTAATAGTAAGTTCATACCTATCAATAATTACGTTAAATATAAATGACCGAAATTATCCAATCAAAAGTCATGGAGTGGCTGAATGGATTTTTAAAAAAGATACTCAACTAATTATATTCTGCCTATAAGAGGCATTTCAGCTTTCAGGAACATACAGACTGAAAGAGAAAAAATAGGAAAATATTTTCCATGCAAAGGGAAACCCAAGAAAAGCAGGAGTAATTATATCAGACAAAATAGAATTTAAGCCAAAGACTGTAACAAGGGATAAAGAAGGTCATTATGTGATGTAAAATAAGTCAGACAGAAAAAGGCAAATACTGCCTGGCAAATACTCCATTCACTTACTATGTGGAATATAAATTTAAAAAAAACCCCTCAAACTCATAGAAAAGTGGTTGCCAGGGACTGGGGGTGTGGGGGAAATTGGGAGAGGTTGGTAAAGGTACACATTTTCAGGAATAAGATGAATTAGGTCTGAGGATCTATTAATGTAGTGACTATAGTTGATAATACTGTACTGTATAATTGAAATTTGCTAAGAGAGTAGAACTTAAATGTTCTCACCCAAGTGAAATAAAAGGTAAATATGTGAGATGATGGGTGTTTTAATTAACTTGGTTTGGGGAATCCTTTCACAATGTGTTTGTATATCAAATCATCAGTTTGTACGCTTTAAATATCTTACAATTTTATTTGTTAACTATGCCTCAGTAACACTGAAAAATAATTTTTAAAAAAGTTGATGGAAAGAAAAAGAGGGAAAAAGAAAAGAGAGGGCAATATAGGAAAGGTTAATGAGTATGGAGAACAAGTAAAGAGAAAACCAAGAAGCTAGTGTGTGGAGAGTAATTGTGGAAATATAAATGAGAAAGGAGAATAGAAATCCGGGAGAATATGTCAGTTTCACTCACTTGTTTTTCCTGTAGAAAATGAGATATGTATTCAGGGACACCCTTAGACATATGTGGCCAAACTCATACAGTGCTCAGTAGGAATTGTGGTTAATATTGGCATTTAAACCTCACATAAAGATGACACCCTTACTTTATTTTTTTAAATTTTTATTGGAGCATGTTGTCAGTTTCAGGTGTACAGCAAAGTGAATCAGTTATACATATAAACATATCTATTCTTTTTTTAGATTCTTTTCCCATATAGTCCATTACAGGGTATTGAGCAGTGTTCCCTGTGCTATACAGTAGGTCCTTATTAGTTAACTATTTTATGTATAGTAGTATGTATATGTCAATCCCAATCTCCCAATTTATCCCTCCCCTGCTTACCCCTAGTAACCATAACTTTATTTCTATATCTGTGACTCTACTTCTGTTCTGTAAATAAGTATATTTGTATGCTTTTGTTAGACTCCATATATAAGTAATATCATACGATAATTTGTCTTTCTTTGTCTGACTTAACTTCACTCTGTATGACAATCTCTAGGTCCACCCATGTTGCTGCAAATGGCATTATTTTGTTCTTTTTTATGGCTGAGTAATATTCCATTGTATATATGTACCACATCTTCTTTTATCCATTCTTCTGTTGATGGACATTAAGGTTGCTTCCATGTCCTGGCTATTGTAAATAGTGTGGCAATGAACATTGAGGTGCATGTGTCTTTTTGAATTATGGTTTTCTCCAGGTGTATGCCTAGGAGTGGGATTGCTGGGTCATATGGTAGTTCTATTTTTAGTTTTTAAGGAACCTCCATACTGTTCTCCATAGTGGCTCTACCAATTTACATTCCACCAGAAGTGTAGGAGGGTTTCCTTTTCTCCACACCCTCTTCACCACTTATTGTTTGTAGATATTTTGATGATGGCCATTCTGACCAGTGTGAGGTGATACCTCACTGTAGTTTTGATTAGCATTTCTGTAATAATTAGTGATGTTGAGCATCTTTTCATGTGCCTTTTGGTCATCTGTATGTCTTATTTGGAGAAATGTCTATTTAAATCTTACACCTGCTTTTTGATTGGGTTGTTTGTTTTTTTGATATTGAGGTGTGTGTGCTGTTTGTATATTTTGGAGATTAATCCCTTGTTAGTTGCTTCATTTGTAAGTATTTTCTCCCATTCTGAGTGTTGTCTTTTCATCTTATTTATGGTTTCCTTTGCTGTGTAAAAGCTTTTAAGTTTAATTAGATCCCATTTGTTTATTTTTGTTTTATTCTCATTACTCTAGGAGGTGGGTCAAAAAAGATCTTGCTGTGATTTATGTTGTAAAGTGTTCTGCCTATATTTTCTTCTAAGAGTTTTATAGTGCCTGGCCTTACATTTAGGTCTTTAATCCATTTTGAGATTATTTTTGTGTATGGTGTTAGGAAGTGTTCTAATTTCATTCTTTTACATGTAGCTGTCCACTTTACTCAGCACCACTTGTTGAAGAGACTGCCTTTTCTCCATTGTATTCTTGCCTACTTTGTCATAAATTAGGTGACCATAGGTGCATGGGTTTATCTCTGGGCTTTCTATCCTGTTCCATTGATTTATATTTCTGGTTTTGTGCCAGTACTATAAGGTTTTGATGACTAACTCCAGCTCTATTTTTCTTACTCAAGATTGCTTTGGCTATTTGGGGTCCTTTGTGTTTCCATACAAACTGTAAAATTTTTTTCATCTAATTCTGTGAAAAATGCCATTGATAATTTGATAGGTTGCATTGAATCTGTAGATTGCTTGGGTAGTATAGTCATTTTCACAATATTGATTCTTGCAATCTAAGAACATGGTCTATCTCACCATCTGTTTGTTTCATCTTTAATTTCTTTCACCAGTGTCTTATAGTTTTCTGTGTACAAGTCTTTTGCCTCCTTAGGTAGGTTTATTACTAGGTATTTTATTCTTTTTGTTGCAGTAGTAAATGGGATTGTTTCCTTACTTTCTCTTTATGATCTTTCATTGTTAATGCATAGGAATGTAAGAGATTTGTGTGTTGCTTTTGTATCCTTCTACTTTACCAAATTCATTGATGAGCTCGAGTAGTTTTCTGGTGGCATCTTTGGGATTTTCTATGTATAGCATCATGTCATCTGCAAACAGTGATAGTTTTGCATCTTTCTTTTTTTCCAACTTGGATTCTTTTATTGCTTTTTCTTCTCTGATAGCTATGGCTAGGACTTCCAAAACTATGTTGAATTATAATGGTGAGAGTGGACATCCTTGTCTTATTCCTCATCTTAGAGGAAACTTTTTCAGTTTTTCACCATTTTCACCCATGTTTGCTGTGGGTTTGTTGTATATGGCCTTTATTATATTGAGGTAGTTTCCCACTATACCCACTTTCTGGAGAGTTTTTTTTATCATAAATGGGCGTTGAATTTTGTTGAAAGCTTTTTCTGCATCTATTGAGATAATCAACTTGTTAATATCTTCAACTTGTTAATATCGTGTATCACACTGATTGATTGATATGTTGAAGAATCCTTGCATCCCTGGGGTAAATACCACTTGATCATGGTGTATGATCCTTCTAATGTGTTGTTGGATGTGTTTGCTAGTATTTTTTGTGAGGATTTTTGCGACTATGTTTATCAGTGGTATTGGCTGGTAATTTTTTGTGTGTGTGTGATATCTTGTCTGGTTTTGGTATCAGGATGACAGTGGCCTTGTAGAATGAGTTTGGGAGTGTCCCC
The DNA here is from genome assembly GCF_937001465.1 of Orcinus orca. Lineage (NCBI taxonomy): Eukaryota > Metazoa > Chordata > Mammalia > Artiodactyla > Delphinidae > Orcinus > Orcinus orca. The sequence continues at coordinate 77,903,493 of NC_064570.1, forward strand.
CTCTCTTCAAATTTTTGGAAGAGTTTGAGAAGGATAGGTGTTAGCTCTTTTCTAAATGTTGATAGAATTTGCCTGTGAAGCCATCTGGTCCTGACCTTTGTTTGTTGGAAGAATTTTATTCACAGTTTCAATTTCATTATTTGTGATTGGTCTTTTTATAGTTTTCTATTTCTTCCTGGTTAAGTCTTGGAATATTGTACTTTTCCAAAAGTTTGTCCATTTCGTCCAGCTTGTCCCTTTGATTGGCATATAGTTGCTTGTAGTAGTCTCTTATGATCCTTTGTATTTCTGCAGTGTCCATTGTAACTTTTCCTTTTTCATTTCTAATTTTATTGATTTGAGTCCTCTCCCTTTTTTTCCTTGATGAGTCTTGCTAAAGGTTCATCAATTTTCTTTACCTTCTCAAAGAACCAGCTTTTAGTATTATTGATCTTTGCTGTTGTTTTCTTCATTTCTGTTTCATTTATTTCTGCTCTGATTTTAAGGATTTCTTTCCTTCTACTAACTTTGGGCTTTGTTTATTCTTCTTTCTCTAGTTGCTTTAGCTGTAATTTTGGTTTGTTTATTTGAGATTTATCTTGTTTCTTGATGTAAGATTGTATTGCTATAAATTTCCCTCTTAGAACTGCTTTTGCTACATTCCATAGGTTTTGGGTAGTCGTGTTTTCATTGTCATTTATTTCTAGGTATTTTTGTTTTCCTCAATGATCTCTTGGTTTTTAGTAGCATATTGTTTAGCCTCTGTTTGTTTGTGTTTTTTACAGTTTTTTTTTTCCTGTAATTGATTTCTAATCTCGTAGCATTGGGTTGGAAAAGATGCCTGATATGAGTTCAATTTTCTTAAATTTACTGAGGCTTGATTTGTGACCCAATTTGTGATCTATCCTAGAGAATGTTCCATGTGCACTTGAGGAGAATTAATTCTGCTGCTTTTGGTTCGAACGTCCTATAAATATCTATTAAGTCTATCTAGTCTAATGTGTCACTTAAGGCTTGTGTTTTCTTAATTTTCTGTCTGGATGATCTATCCATTTATATAATTGGAGTGTTAACGTCCCCCACTGTCATTGTGTTACTATTGATTTCCCCTTTCATGGCTGTTAGCATTTGCCTTATGTATTGAGGTGCTCTTATTTTGGGTGCATACATATTTACAATTGTTATATCATATTCTTGGATTGATCCCTTGATCATTATGTAGTGTCCTTCCTTGTCTCTTGTAATAGTCTTTATTTGAAAATCTATTTCATAAGATGTGAGTATTACTACTCCAGCTTTCTTTTGATTCCATTTGCATGGAATATCTATTTCCATCCCCTCACTTTCAGTCTCTATGTGTCCATAGGTCTGAAGCAGGTCTCTTGTAGAGAGCATATATATGGATCTTGTTTTTATTTATTTATTTACTTATTTATTTATTTTTGGCTGAATTGGGTCTTCGTTGCTGCATGCGGGCTTTCTCTAGTTGCAGCAAGCGGGGGCTACTCTTCATTTTGGTGCATGGGCTTCTCATTGTGGTGGCTTCTCTTGTTGTGGAGCACAGGTTCTAGGCACATGGGCTTCAGTAGTTGTGGCATGTGGCCTCAGTAGTTGTGGCTCATGGCCTCTAGAGTGCAGGCTCAGTAGTTGTGGCAAAAGGCTTAGTTGCTCCGTGGCATGTGGATTCTTGCTGGACCAGGGCTCAAACCCGTGTCCTCTGCATTGACAGGCAGATTCTTAACCACTGTGCCACCAGTAAAGTCCCTGGATCTTGTTTTTATATCCATTCAGCCAGTCTGTGTCTTTTGGTTGGAGGATTTAATCCATTTACATTTATGGTAATTATCAGTAGGTATGTTCCTATTGCCATTTTCTTGTTTTGAGTTTGTTTTGGTAGGTCTTTTTCTTCTTTCATGTTTTCCACCTAGAGAAATTTCTTTAGCATGTTTTGTAAAGCTGGTTTGGTTGTGCTGAATTTGCTTAGCTTTTGTTTGTCTGTAAATGTTTTGATTTCTCTGTCAAATCTGAATGAGATGCTTGCTGGGTAGAGTAATCTTGGTTGTAGGTTATTACCGTTCATCACTCTAAATATGTCCTGCCACTCTCTTCTGGCCCGCAGAGTTTCTGCCGACAAATCAGCTGATAACTTCATAGGGATTCTCTTGTATGCTATTTTTTTCTTTTCCCTTGCTGCTTTTAATATTTTTTCTTTGTTTTTAATTTTTGTTAGTTTGATTAATATGTGTCTTGGCATGTTTCTCCTTGGGTTTATCCTGTATGGGACTCTCTGTGCTTCCTGGACTTGATTGGCTATTTCTCTTCCCACATTCAGGAAGTTTTTGACTATAATCTCTTCAAATATTTTCTCAGGCCCTTTCCCTTGCTCTTCTTCTTCTGGGACCTCTATAATTCAAATGTTGGTGTGTTTAATGTTGTTCCAGAAGTCTCTGAGACTGTACTCATTTGTTTTCATTTTTTTCCCCTTATTCTGCTCCTCGGCAGTCATTTCCACCATTATATCTTCCAGCTCACTTATCCTTTCTTCTGCCTCAGTTATTCTGCTATTGATTCCTTCTAGTGTATTTTTCATTTCAGGTATTGTGTCGTCTATCACTGACTGTTTGTTCTTTATTTCTTCTAGGTCCTTGTTAAGTATTTCTTATATCTTCTCTATCTGTGTCTCAATTCTATTTCTGAGATCTTGGATATCTTTACTATTATTACTCTGAATTCTTTTTCATGTAGATTACCTATTTCCTCTTCATTTATTTGTTCTTGTGGGATTTTACCTTGCTCGTTCATCTGCAACATATTTCTCTGTTGTCTCATTTTGTCTAACCCACCATTTTTATGGTCTCCTTTCTACAGGCTGCAGGGTTGTAATTCCTCTTGCTCTGTTGTCTGCTCCATGGTGAGTGAGGTTGGTCCTGGTGCCTGTGTAGGTTCCTGGTGGGAGCAACTGGTGCCTGTGCTCTGGTGAGTGGAGCTCAGTCTTTTCCTCTGATGAGCAGAGCCATGTCAGGTGGTGTGTTTTGGGATGTCTGTGAGCTTAGTATGACTTTAAGCAGCCTGTTGCTGGTGGCTGAGTCTGTTTTCCTGTCTTGCTGGTTGTGTGGTGTGAGGTTATCAGCACTGGAGCTTGCAGGTGGTTGGGTGGAGCTGGGTCTTGGTGATGAGATGGATACCTCCTGGAGAATGCATGCCAATTAATATTCCCTGAGCTTGTGAATTCTCTGGTAATCCAGCATCCTCAACTTGACACTCTCACCCCAGAGGCCCTGGCCCAACCGCTGGCTGGGGAGCCAAGAGCACACAAGACATGTAGTGCAGCCAGAGAAAAAAGAAAGAAAAGCAAGAAAAAAGAAAAAAAGAAGAAAAGAAAACAAACAGATGAACAAAATCCAAGAGAAATAGCAAAGACAGAAACAAACACACAGTAGCAACAATGCACACACAAAAAAAAAAAATAGAAGAAAGAAAACAAACAGACACACCAAATCCAAGACAAATGATAACAGCAAAACCAAACTAACAGAAACAAACAAGAAGCAGACTGAAAAGGAAAAGAAAAAAAAACCCCAAAAACCAAAAACTAAAAAAAAAACCCAAGAGCGCAAACAAAGAACTGAAAAGTGAGAAAAATCAATGAGGACTAAACTAACAAAAACAAAAAATGGAAAATAAAAGAAAAGCAGAAAGCAAATTAAAAAAATCAAAGAAAACATTAAAAAAAACCACATAAAAACAATCAAAAAAGATAAAATAAAGTAAAAAAAACAACAAAAAAGAAAAAATGCAAAACAACAAAAAGTAAAAATAGCAAAATTAAAATATATATATTAAAAATTTTTTTAATGAAAACAAAAAATAAAAATAATAAAAACAACACCACCAACAACTGAACAAAATGAAGAAAAAAAGCATAATATTAATAAGTATATTTTCTTGGGGTCTCAGCTATCAGTGTCCTTGCTTCCACAGTGAGCCAGAGCCAATCCTCACCTCCCCAGGAGGCCCTCCAGTACCTCTAGGTAGGTCTCTGGACCTACTGTTGGCGCTGTGGGGCCAGCTCAGACACTAACCTGGCCCAACTCCTATGTATATTTGTCCCCAAAGTCCATTGCTGTTAAGGCTATACCAGTATCAATTGTGAGAACACTTGTTGTCTACTCAGCTATTCCAAAGACACAGAATTTCCCAAGCTGATGTTGGGGGTTTAATCTGCGGCTTGTGTAGTTGCAGGGAAAGGTTACCATTCCTCTTCCTTAGTCGCCCAGCCCCTGGGGCCCAACTTTGGCTTTGGCCCCACCTCTGCATATGTGCCACCCTCAGGCATCTGCTCCTTGCCCAGGCAAGAGGGAGCAAAGGCAGCAGCTGATTGGGTCACACTTACTCCCTCAGGCTGGGGAGGGGTATGGCAGCCACAGTTGGGGTGTGCATGAATTGCCTGTGGTGGCAGAGACCAGCAGGCAGTTACAACAGACTGGGGTGTGCTTGTTCTGCTGGGAGTCCCTCCCAGTGCCCGGGGAGACAGGGACTGGCATGTGGGGGCAGTGGCAGCCCTGCCCCTTGCATGCCTCTCAACAATAGTGACTCATTTCTTGGGCAGACCATGCTTCCACTAGGGGCATTCCCGGCCACAGAGCCCCTCACTCCCAACACCTCTGTTGTATTCGCTCAGCCAACAGCAGTCCTCTCCCCAGATCTGCTCTCTTAACCTCATGCTTTAGCACTCAGCCCCCACCAGCACTGGTGGATTTCCATCTCAGGCAGGGCCACTCAGGGCGATTCCCCAGGAAGCTTTGGGATGGGTGGCACTCAGGACCCCAGAGCCTATGCGGGTGGAGGATGTCTTGGCTTGAGGGACGGGAAAGCCTACTCAGATGGGAGCCCCTCCCAGTACCTGCAGAGGCCAAAGAAGCTGGTGGGTGGGGAAAGGGATTGTAATGGTGGTCCTGTCCATTGCATGCCAATCAGCAATGACACCTGTCTTCTATGGTGACCCAGGCTTTTTTCGCAAACTTTCCTGGCTGTGGAGCTACTTACTCCTGTCCCTTCACCTGTCTTTTCACAGCCAACAGCTGTCCCCTCCCTGGGTCTGCACTCCAAACCCCACTTTCTAGCACCCAGCCCCCAGTCTGAACTGGAGACTCACACCTCAGGCTGGAATGCTCAGAGCTACAGTGTAGACTATGCGCACAGTTCTTACTTTATTCTGCCTTTCACAGACCACCTGCTGCATTATCCTTTGACCCCCCGCAAAGATTTCTTTCTGTTCCAGCTGATTTCCCACTGAGAGGGAATTTTTCTGAGTGTGGAGACCTCCCCTCACCTTCAGCTTCCCACCAGGATTGCTGGTCCCTTTTTTGATTCTTCTTTTCTTTTTTTCTTCTTTCTTTTTTCCTACCCAGTTGTGAGGGGATTTTTCTTGTCCTTTCAGGTGTCTGAAGTGTTCAACTAATGTTCAGCAGGTGCTCTGTGAGAACTGTCCCATCTGTAGATGTATTTGTGAGGAGCAACAAATTCCGTGTCCTCCTATTCTGCCATCTTGACTCCTTCTCTCCTCAAACACATTTCTTAGCTTCTTTATGCTAAGAAAGTGAGGACTAGAATAGTACCTATCTCATAGGGTGTGTCGCAGGATTAAATTAGTTATCATATAATATGTTTGTGGAAACCGTGTCTGTCACTTGGTAGGTACTGGATAAATGTATAACCTTCTTTTTATTCTCCTTCACTCCCCTTAAAATAGAATTTTCCAGAAATGTACAGCCTACTTTGAGTTACATATATTTGACTCTTCAGCCAGAGCAAGGTGATGAAGCATCCCACACTTTAAAGCTAATGAGACCAGCTTTCTGAGTAGACCCATGCAGAGGTTAGCATTAAACACCCATTTCATGCTTAACCTTCACTGTTTATTTGATAGTCAAAATAATCGTATAAGGTTGTTTTTATTCTGTCTGTTTTACAAGTAAGGAAACCAAGACTCAGAAAAAGGCTGAAAACTTGTCCTCATTCAGGCCTAGTAAGTTACAGAGCCAGGATCCAGAGTCAGGCTTTCTTCCCAGTGAGCTCTTCCCACCCTATCACTGCCTTTCCAAGGAAGACCTCCCAGGTCTAGTTGAGTGGAGTCTGAAGCCTCACTATTGCAGGTTGATTCCCATGGCTTACCTCTTTTCCTCTGTTAAATGTCACTGTGTTTGCAACAACTTGTCTTTGCTTTCTTGGACACAGAGAAAAAACATATTTGGAAAAAAATTACACTTTCATTTTATATCATAGTTTGTGTTCTCTGGATTATTCTCAGAATCAATTGTCATAGGATTTGAGCAAGAAAAAGCACTTTTATGATGCTGGTGGAAGAAATAGTACAGAATTCTTCCAGTGAAAATTACTCCTTGCTCAACAGCTATGGAAGAAGGGTCCTCCAGAAAACAAACATTCACTGGGTCGTGTTTTTTAATTTCCTAACACATTATTCTGGTGTCTTCCTCTGTCACTCCTAAAATGCAATTGTAGATGTGAAATTGCCTAAGGCATTTATTTTAGACTCTGGTATTTTTCCAACTAGGAATAGTAAAAAAAAATGGGAATCATGGTGTTAGTTATAAAATTAAATCCAATTTTAGAATAATTAGTAACAGAGTTGGCAAGATAATTCAGAGCATTTTAAGATGCAGCCAAATTTTACCATCTTCTGTTCTTAATTTTAAACTCAGGAAAATTAGATGTGATAAGTTGATTCATTTTCCTTAACTGTGTAAACACAGTTTTCTCATTCTGATAAAACAAAGAATGGATGGAAGTAGAGGGAGGAAAAATGAATTAAATGCAAGAAAAAAGGAAATGCCATGAATAAGTGGTTACTGCATAATATGTATTCTAGAAATTATTTCTATATGCTTAGAAATGGCTATCTCATATATGAATCATTTATTATTCTAAAATCATTTAGCATAAATGGAAAGAAATAAGTGAAGTTTGCATGAGTTATACATATTTGCAGAGGAAAATTAACAGGATTTTTTATGAAAGCAGATTAGGTAAATTTAAAACATCCTGAAATCCCCAGCACAAAATCATAGTTATATTTTTTTCTCTGTAAGTATTTTGTATAGATTCTAATTTATACCATTCTAGATTGTTAGGAGAAAAATGAATAGATAAAATATAGTGGCTATAGGAATTTCTAAAATTAACTTCTATCTATATATGCAAATTTAAGCAATTTGTCAGTTGCAGTTTTTATTTCCAAAATATTAATGTTGATAATGGGTAGATATTGACACATACAAAAAGCTTAAAACAAAATGATTAAGCTTGGAACAACATTCTGCAGGAGACAGAAACAGATAACCTTTCAAAACTATTAATGATACTGTAATGATTTCATTAAAGCACAATTTGATTAGTAAAAATAAAGGGGAGGAAGAAGAAAAGTATAAATATAAAATACATAAAAGATAATAAAATATAAAATATAAAAAATATAAAATATATAAATATAAAATACCTTTATTCCATTTTTGGAAAGTGGCCCACACTACAAACCCCTTCTCCCTGCTCTCCCACACACAAAGGAATTGCTTACTATTATGTTGAAAAATCCTTTTGGAATGAAAATCTTTGAAATAGGCAAAAACATGTCTGTTTCTTGCACCGTCTTGGGGGTTTGAAAATTCCAAGGCTTTCAAATTTTCTTCTAGATTACTTTTATGATCTCTGGTTCAGTTTTCAATATGGTTATTTAGGAAATTCTTGATTTTACTTACAGGTTAAATTATTTTCTATAGAAATGAATTAGGAAATAGATTTCTTTCAGTAAGACAGTTTTTTGAGTCATTTCTTTCTCTAACCATAATCTTTAATAATTAGATGATACACACCATAGAATTTGGTAAAAGTCTGTAAAAAGATACATAGTTTTCTATTGATATTTCTTTACTGTGGATGAAAATACCTATTCACTAGAAAGATATGGCTTCTATTTACAGTTTAATTGAGGTAAGAGTACAATGGGATGGCATGACATCAGCCTGTGAGAATCTGGAATTTGCATCATAATTGGACTGTTTCTCTAGTCACAGGGTTCTCCTTGAGAAACTGGATTTGTCTGTGTATAGAACCATTTGGCCCATCATTACACTTCTAGTGTTCCTGATCATTCTTTTTTTTTAAATAAATTTATTTATTTATTTATTTTTGGCTGTGTTGGGTCTTCGTTGCTGTGTGCAGGCTTTCTCTAGTTGCGGTGAGCGGGGGTTACTCTTCGTTGTGGTGCATGGGTTTCTCATTGTCGTGGCTTCTCTTGTTGCGGAGCACGGGCTCTAGGCGTGTACGCTTCAGTAGTTGTGATGCGTGGGCTCAGTAGTTGTGGCTTGTGAGCTCTAGAGCTCAGGCTCAGTAGTTGTGGTGCATGGGCTTAGTTGCTCTGTGACATGTGGGATCTTCCTGGGCCAGGGCTCGAACCTGTGTCCCTTGCATTGGCAGGCAGATTCTTTTTTTTTTTTTTTTTTTTACCATCTTTATTGGGGTATAATTGCTTTACAATGGTGTGTTAGTTTCTGCTTTATAACAAAGTGAATCAGTTATACATATACATATGTTCCCATATGTCTTCCCTCTTGCGTCTCCCTCCCTCCCACCCTCCCTATCCCACCCCTCCAGGATGTCACAAAGCACCGAGCCAATATCCCTGTGCCATGCGGCTGCTTCCCACTAGCTATCTACCTTACTACGTTTGTTAGTGTGTATATGTCCATGACTCTCGCCCTGTCACAGCTCACCCTTCCCCCTCCCCATAACCTCAAGTCCGTTCTCCAGTAGGTCTGTGTCTTTATTCCTGTCTTACCCCTAGGTTCTTCATGACATTTTTTTTCTTAAATTCCATATATATGTGTTAGCATACGGTATTTGTCTTTTTCTTTATGACTTACTTCACTCTGTATGACAGACTCTAGGTCTATCCACCTCATTACAAATAGCTCAATTTCGTTTCTTTTTATGGCTGAGTAATATTCCATTGTATATATGTGGCAGGCAGATTCTTAACCACTGCACCACCATGGAAGCCTGCTCCTGATCCTTTTTAATGCTGGTCTGTCCATCCAAATTTGTAGGAATCCAATTACTCTTGTTACCCTCCAGGGCCCCAGAGCTACCCATAAGAAATCTCAGCTGAGCCTGCTTCCTTATGGGAATATGAGTCTAACCAAATCTAGCCTATGTTTTATATTACATTCATTTCCATCTTGTAGCCACAAACTCAATTTATACAACAGGGTAACTAATTGTTTCATATACTCTCCAGCACTTTCTTAATTTCTCTTTGCTTCTCAATTAGGATAAATAATTCCATTATTTCTGGGTCAGTTTAGATCCCAAAGAGATTTTTAGACTTGATGAAACTTGGCAGTAATATTTATATTCCTGCTAAACTGGAATTAAGACTATTAAGTTATTAAGACTGTTTGGGCTGGGCCAAAGTAACCCTTTGTAAACTATGACAGGGACAGGTCATTCCAGTGATCCATGAGCAGTGGCTGAAGGTGAGTAGAAGAAGAGCCACACTTGGTGTGCACTCAAAGGGTGTTAGGGAATCTATGGGGAGAGTAGAGGCTCCCTCTACATTCAGGATCCGTTGAAATCCAAGAGATTTTCCATCTCCATTCTCTCAAACGTGTCCATCTCCTGTCATACTATGCTCTGTACCCTGTCCTCTAGACTAGTAAAATCTACTTATCATTATTTACTTCTCCAAGTTTTCATTCCTGTTTCATCATTGCATCTATTCCCTAATCTAATACTTTCTTCTTCACTGTATACTTATCACCTACATTCTCCCTGCCTCCTTCCTTCTTTTTTGCAGAGTGTCTTAGGTAAAGCCCCTGAGAGGTCACTTTGAGTAGGGGATTTACATGCAGGTGGTTTCCTAGAGAGGCCTGTCTGGAAAACATGTATAAATGAAAGTAAGGAGCAGAGCTGAGCCAGGAGAAATTGAAATTTGATGCAATTGGAAATGAGATTCCAGCAAATCTTACCGGGGGCTCTGGAGCTGGCATAACCTTCGGTGTTGCCCCTTTTGAGTTAAGAGGGTGAGTCTTTGTCTTCTAGACCATCCCCTGCATCAACAAGTCATTGGATAGGGGTGAGTGACAGGATGATCATAATCGATAACCTTGAGACAAGCAGCCTGCTTCTGCCACGGGAGATTCAGAGGAGGGATTCAGCTTTGTATAATCTGTTCTTTGGATGCAAATTACTGAGTCTAGCCAGCACTTGAGGTTAAGTTTCCCTTCCTGGAGGTTTGAATATCTGCTTATATTGTTTAGAATTCTTCCATATGGAAGATTTGTCCCTTCTCTCCCATATATTTATTCACTCATTTATTTATATCAGTATGGACACATGGATATTTATTTTATACTTTGAGATGTAATATAGTACCACACTGTTTATTGGTTTCTCAATTTCTTCTAGCTTTGACCACTGGAAGCTCTTTCTAGATGTTTTCTGCATCCCTTTTTCGTAACTCCATCATTTTGGTTTTTTGAGCCCATCCTTACTTTCAGGCACTACGAGATGATCCATCGTCATCATATATATTCCCTGCTCAGATTTAGAATCATCCATTTCTCCGAGGAGCCAGGTTTCCTTTCACTGAGAATGGTATTTAGAAATCAAGATCTGAGTGCTAAGTGTGCTTATTGCTCCTGTACTATCACCATTCAAGACTTTTCAAGAGGGCAGATCAAGGGAATATATGTATGTAAACTAACCCATGTGTACACACATATCTATAATTATTTTTGTATGTATCTGTCTAAATATAAAGTTAAACAGCATTCATATTAATGCATCCACGCCAATTCAGTTCCATAGGGTTCAGTCTAACCTTTCTCCCTCCACTTTTCTTATCTGTTACTTCCCTCTGCAACAGTGAGAGACCTGGCTCCCAGCATCCACCATCCATGAATTTGTTCGACCCAGTATATATGTAAAGCAGGTTCAGAATTGTTAACACAAACCACAGCCAGAAGCAAACTTGCCAATTAGAGTGCAGTGTTCATATTCACTTCCTTTTGTCTTTATCTGGTCAAAACACATTTATTGTCAGCTCATTTTCCCCCACCCCCTTCTGTGAGGCAATGCCATATATACATTCATAATACAGTTAGATTTGTTTGTTTCAGTCTGCACTCCATCCAGAATCCCCAAAATTTTGATTGATTTTTAAATTGTACACATTAAAACTCATTCTTTGTAATGTATGTTCTAAGATATCTGACAAATGCATATAGGCATGGCCCACCACTCCAGTACAATACAGAACAGCTCCATCTCAAGCTCCACAGAAGGCAGTGACCCAGTGAGGCATCAAGTCATAGACTAGCTGGTGGATGCACACATCTAGACTCCTTTGAAAAGTAGACATCGAGACATGATTAAATGTGCAATGATATTATTAGGGGAAAAGCTTGTTTAAAGGAAATAGGGAGGGAGATGGAAAAGGCTAGGAGATAGGAGACCAAGATGCAAATTGACCCCAAGTGAAGGAGAGGGCATAGAAGGTTGAGTGGAGACATCCTAGTTTTCTATGCAGTGTAAGAAAGATTTGGCAGGTCTTCCCTGGTGGCACAGTGGTTGAGAGTCCACCTACCGATGCAGGGGACACGGGTTCGTGCCCCGGTCCGGGAAGATCCCACATGCCGTGGAGCGGCTGGGTCCGTGAGCCATGGCCGCTGAGCCTGCACGTCCGGGGGCTGTGCTCCGCAATCGGAGAGGCCACAACAGTGAGAGGCCCGTGTACCGCAAAAAAAAAAGAAAGATTTGGCAAAGCCATCAGGAGTTCTTGAGCCCAAATCAGCCTTCAAAGGAGTCTTGCATCTCCCAGGAATAGGTCTGCTTTAGTCCCCACAGCTCTCAACCACTGGTAGGGAGGGAGGAAAGCGCAGGCTCTGCTCTCTCCTCTCTACATTTCTGCCTCACCCTTCTCTCCTTCCAGAGCTTTCTCTGTCTGGTGAGAACACACGTAATTGACAAGATAGACTCTCACAAACAAGAAAATGTCCCAGAGAAAAGCAGATTAGTATATTTATGTATGTATATGTTACATACATGCATACATATATGAACTTTGCCTATTCAAAGTTCAGTTAAAAATAATAAAATAAATAAAATTAAAATAAAAGAGGCAGCAGGAGAATTTTATTAATAATGATGTAAACATATTCAATTTGATAGGAATATTTTGGATTTCTTTGAAACCTTACATTAATCTTTCATTGAGGAAATAATATGCCAGTTTTCAGTGCATTTCTGCCTACTCGTTCAAAAATATTGTCTATTTATCTGTATCTCTATCTCTGTAAGTTAACCTGTGTGAATGTATTATTTATTTCCTAAATAAATAAACCTATACTTGGCTTAAGAAAGATTTCATCCTAGCATCATTTGGATACATATAAAATGTAAAAATAAAGAAGAACCTTTTTTTCTAGAAAAACTCTGTGTGGGAACAAACACAGTACTTTGTCCTCAAGTCCCTTGATTCCAAAATTATGGGAACCATAATTGTGACCATCTCAGATGACTCAGGCCACACCTGAGACAGATTAAGAAAATAGCTCTTGATTATTTTTCAGTAAAGTGGAAAATAATTTATCCTTCTGCCTCACGCAAAGGAAGTTGAAAACAAAAGTTTGAAAACGTGAGAAAAAGTAAATAATTAAATCATAACTATTACAGCAGCCTAGTTGATTTTTTTCCTCAGAGGAAGTGGTAGGGTTATTGGGATAGAGAATGTTAAAGTAGAAATTGTGCTTCAAATAAAAATGTCGAGAGAAAAGTGGCAGGAAAATAAAAGGGGTAAGAAAAGAAGAGAAGCCAGTACTGGTTTTTTTCTGAATGTTATTTTTAGTGTAAACTGGCTTCTCTGGGGAATTGAGAATTTTTTAATGATTAATGAAGAAGAACACCTTGCTGTGAGATTTAATATCTGTAGGGAAAATAAAGATGAAGAATATAATGACATATATAACTCTTAAGTTTTCTGATTTTGTTACTGAATTGCTGAGGGCTGTATATGTTTTACACAAAGCATTTAAAAATAAATTGCTAAATTATTAGCATCCTTTTTATTGTCCCATTTCCATGACATGATAACATTTTCAGGCCTTGCACTCACATTCCTTCACTCCCACATTTCTGGAATGAATGCACCGCACAAGTTCAAGCCTCGATGACTGTAAACCTTTTACCTTTAAAAATAAAATAGGGGCATAACTCTGCAGTCCTCATCATAAATCTAAAACTTCATTATTTCTGGCAGTCACAAACATCAGTTTTAATTGCTATGCCAGAAGCAATAGTTTCCAGTAATATGAATGAACGTAGCTAAATTTTGCTACTCCTCTTAGTTTTTTTTTTTTTTTTTAATGTCTCAAAAAGACTGGACAAGACTAAAGATCTATATGTTAATGAACTTCTATATTTGCATTGATCTATCTGCAACAAAATAGATGATAGATAGAATATATAATAGATATCTGTTGTATAGAAACATACAAATATAAGTAAAGTATATTATACTATAAAATAAATTAAATAAAGCTAAACCTCATGAATAGAATCTCTAAACTTCTGGAGTTTTTATAAATTTTGAGAAAGAACATATAAGTTTTAGATATAACAATGACATATAAAATGAGCATACTGAGAACATATACTAATCAATTTCTATTTAAGTTTCTTTAAATGTCAAGTTATTTTACATTTGCTATCTGTCAACCACAGTTCTTTTCTAACAAATATTTTAATAGTTAGAAATATCAGTATTAACCCAATGTGGTTGAAGTAACTCTAAAATTTAAAAATATTTTCTGGCTAACCCAATGAGGGTTTTGCATTCAGGAATAATATGAGAGATTTCAAATGATGGATAGATTTTGCATCTTCCACTGATCCTTTCTCTTCTATGAGAAGTTTAATTTTTAGGGTTGTAGAGTTGTTTCACTGCCACAGGGCAGATTTTTTTATGTAAATACAAGATATTTTAGGATTTCTGTTGTTTTAGTCAAGAGGTGACCAAATGGAAGGATAGAAATGTAATCTAATGACTTCATGGATGATGAGGACTATGGTGTTTTGTACTGATCTCAGTACTGCTATTGGATAGAAATGCCTGAGGGGACTCACCTGTACCCCAAATTGCTCCTTTTTTTAAAAAATTAATTAATTAAATTAATTTATTTTTTGGCTGCGTTGGGTCTTCATTGCTGCGCACGGGCTTTCTGTAGTTGTGGCAAGCAGGGGGTTACTCTTCATTGTGGTGCACGGACTTCTCATTCTGGTGGCTTCTCTTGTTGCGTAGCATGGACTCTAGGCCTGCGGGCTTCAGTAGGTGTGGCTCGAGGGCTCTAGAGCGCAGGATCAGCAGTTGTGGCGCACAACCTTATTTGCTCTGTGGCATGTGGGATCTTCCCAGACCAGGGCTCAAACCCGTGTCCCTGAAGTGGCAGGCTGATTCTTAACCACTGAGCCACCAGGGAAGCCCCCAGATCACTTCTCACAGACCTTTCCCCTTTCCAAATCAATATGACACTGGAGGACCCTTATGATTCTCATTGTGTTTGCAAGATGCCCTTCAGCAATAACCATTAGGAAACTTTGAAGAAAAAAAGAGTTTATTACTTACATGCCCTGGCATTTACAATGCATGCCAGGGGGCACACAGTGAGGTCCCAGGAGAGAGAAAGAGAGAAAGAAAGCATGGGCCTGAGGTTCTGCTTTTATTGGGGTTAGGGTTAGGGGTCTAGGGTTTCCTGGGCCACTCTTTATTGATGAATGTAAAATAGAAGAGCAGAACTTTGAAGACTTGAAGTTTGAAGTGAAAAAGCAAGTGACCCAAATGGTCAGTTATCAAAATCAACCAACAACTCTAAAATGAAGGAGGCTCAGCTTGGCTCTTTATCTGGCAAAGTGTTTATTCCAGATAGTCTTGTTGAATGCCTCTTTGAAATGCATGCCTGTTTGAAGTGGATGCCTTGGCAATCAAAGCTTAAGTCAGGCACTTGAATTACAAAAAGCAAAGCTAACCATCAGGGCTTATACTATAATTAGGGAGGTTGGTTTGACTGATAAACTTACTAGGCAATTTATCTTTCCTCTTTCACCTCTACACACCTGTCCTTCCAAAGTCTGAACAGTCAAAGGGTGTAATCCTTTCAGTAATAAAGCATTCAGACTTTGTTCCAGGGAACAAAAGTAATTTGTACACTTTACTATAACCTCTACAAGAATCAGTCCTCTGACTGCAATTTGTAAGATCTGACTCAGATCTTACATAGTTTAGAAGGTATGGAGTTGGTTAACTCTAAATTGAAGCACTATTCTGAATTTGAAAATTGAAATGGTATTTGGTTCAGATGTTTTTGTTTTCAAATAATTTTCCTATTTAAAATAATTTTCTCCAATGCTTACTAGTTATCATTTATTCTACTTTATGACAAGAAGGCTTATAGATAGATGTAAACCAAACAAATAAACAGACAACACATTATTATTTCATATGAAATAAGTTAGTTATTTGGAACTTGTGGTAGAAGCTTGTAGTTACCAACCACTTTATACTTTCTCCCTTTCCTTAGTAACAGAATACTGATTTTTAGCAGGTCACATTGAAATGGAGCAGGACCCTGTGGGACCCTGTTGGGTACAAATCCTTTCTGTGTCCCTTGTTTCTTGTTTGTAGGGAATAGGCTTTATTCAGCCTCTTTGACATTCCCTGAATTCCAAAGGGCAGATTCAAATATTTGTTTATCAAGGAAAGGAAGGAATGCAGAAACTAAGGAGGAGCAGTCAAGAAACAATAGTGCAGGCCTGGGGCAGGGTTCTGGTTCCTCCTCAAGGAATATATATAACAATACCTTTGAGTTCTTCTGTAGGAACTAAGGCCCCCACTGAGGTGGAAGATGGTAACTTCAGGCTGAGCATAGAATCCCTGTTACCTCACCACCAACCAGTCAGAAGAAAATCTGTACACAGTGGAAGACTCTGACCCCCTCTCCAAATGATTGTCCCCTTAAAACTTTCATGGTCAAGCAGAATCTTCAGAGTTGGTTTTTGGACATGAGTCCACCTTCTCCCCAGGTTGCTGGACTCCTGAATAAAGCAGCCTTTCCTTTCCAACCAAACTCGTCTCTTGAGTACTGGTGTGCTGGCTTTTAAGTGTCAAGTAGACAAACCTGAGTTTGTTAACAACACTTCTCACTGGAATGAAAAAATAAATTTCTCAGCATCCCATGCAGGTAGGTGTATATTATGACCTGGTTCTGGACAATGAGATGTAAAAGGAACAATCAGAAAAATGAAAGAGCTCATTGAAGTTACAACTATGATAGCTGATACACAGTTCAATGGAGTTGGAAGACAATGTAACAATTTTTTTAGAAAGAAAATAGATGAAAAGAGTGAAAAAGGAGAGAAAAGATGAGGACTTAGAGGATCAGTCCAGGAGTTTCCACATCTATTTAGGAGACATTCCAATTAGGAGACAAAATGGCAAAGAAGGAATTATGAAGAAACTATACAAGGACATTTCCCAGAAACAAAGGACATAATTCTCAAGTTGTAAATGACTCATTGCATCTTCAGCCCAACAAATGAAACAAGACCATATAAAGGAATAGCAACACTTCAGGTTAGATCAGTGCTTCTCTAATGTTTACATGCTTACAAATCACTGAATATCTGTTACAATGCAAATTCTGATTCAGTAGGTCTGATGTCTTTCTAACAAGCTCTCAGATGATGCTGGTGCTGCTGGTAACCTGACTATACTTTGAGTTACAAAATGCTAGCATATGGGAGTAATGCCATCAAAATTATGATAATGTCTTGAAACCCAGAATCCTACGTTCTGTCAATTTATCAGTCAAGTGTGAAGGTAGAATAAAGACACAGTCAAGTGTGAAGGTAGAATAAAGACATTTCCAAATGTCTTTAGATTGCCAAAGATTGCAAAATGAGGAATCATCCAAGAAGGAAGAAGACATGAAATCTAGGAAAAAGTGATCTAATGCTGCAAAATGCTGAATTTGGTTCCAAGACTTAGAGAGCAATCTGATGTAAGAAAATAATGAAGCAATTATTCCAGGAAAATCAATGTAAGTTATACAAGAGATGATTCATAATCATCGTGCACCATTTGACCCAGGAATGATCTATTTTTCTTTTATACTATGAGCAAATACTACTCTGACAAAAATAAAAATAAGGAAAAATTATATGTAAGTATGTATACACTCATATACCATCTATATCTATAATATATATATAGGGAGATACATGTATTTTACATGTATAATTGTTTCCCTGTAATCAGAAACAAGCAAAGAAGAAATAGCTACAAGAGTTAAAAGTTATTGCTTCTGAAAATCAAGTGGATGGAGAGTGAAACTGTGCCCCATAGGGTTGACAGAAGCTGATAACTACTAGAAATTCTTAAGCCTGTCCTACAGAATAATAGATGAGGGAACAGCTTGTTTAAACCCCCTTTGCTTGTAAACTGCCTTCATTGATTAAGTTCACTATAGTTATTTTTTTCTTTATTTTTCCTCTCTTTCATTGCACACCTTCCCAGCTTCAGGCAACTGGTTGTTCTACAGGAGATTGGTGTCAGCTCCTGACAGTGCCAGCCAGTTAAGACTGGTTGGGACACCAACCCTAAAATAGGCCTGTGCAGATGTCTGATGAATGGCCTGTTGACCTCAGAGGACCAGAAAACTCCACCCTTGGATCATGTTGAGGGCCTCCATTTTGAATAAACAGAAGTATGTAACCCAGATGCACCTGGTGCAAAACACATTTTTCCCTGCCTCCAATCACCTTTCCCCATGCCTAAGACCACCCTGTTTATCCCGTAAATATCCCAAGCCCCTCGCCTTTGGGGAGGTGGAACTGAGACTTGTTCTCCCATTTTCTCCCTTGACTGCCTTGGGGATAAACCCTTTCTTGGCTGTAAACCTTGGCATCTCAGCATTTGACTTGCTGCATGTCAGGCAAACAGACCTGGTTTGGTACCAAGAGTAGGATAAATTAGGAATAAGAAACAGCTTATAATAGTTATGAACCTTTCAGTATTATTTTATTTTTATACTATAAGCAAATATTACATTGATACAAATAGGAATAAAATACAAAAATAAGACAATCTGTACTGTTTCTATTTTAATATGATCGAATTTTAAATACCACTGTAAGCCAAAAAAAAAAAAATTCTATATTTGGCTTATTATTGCAGACATGTTAATGTGAGATGTTATATTTGATAAACATCTGGCCTGGAAGGTACAAAATTATATTAATTTATTAATTCATAATAAGATGATAGACTTTAAGATATGTATTTTTAGTGCTACTAATAGTAGTAACTTTAAATGTTAGGCCATGAAACTCATTTTATATATTGTGGTAGAGGGGAATATTCCCCCTTTTCATTTTTTTGGTTTTTGGCTGGCAATTAAAATGACATAAGGCAGATATTAGCAGGAGATAATCAAATTTATTATGCATTGTGAAATAAAATTCATATTTTATGACAAGAAAAATTGAAACAAAAAAATTTTCTCTGCCCTTTGGCCTCTTCTCTCCCCTCTACTGGGCATTGTGTATCTGCATCGACCAGACCTCTCCCATTGGCAGAAATACCTGCTCAACCATAAAGAGCAACACTCTCCTAGCACCAACAAGACAACTCCTTAAAGATAACATTCCTTCTTGATCTTATAAGGAGCCATGATAATGCTTAGATCTGGATTGTGTAAACTGTCAATAATATATATAATGTACAGCCCTCTGTCTAAAAAAAATTATATATAACAGTGCCTTGATTTCTGACAGGCAGAACAGTTGTCAGAACTTTCTGTGATGCTGTTCCTGGGTTATAATATTCAAGTTTGGTTTGAATAAAATTTCTCACTTCTTTCATAGACTATTGATTAATTTTTGTTGACAGCATGTATGGTGAATTCATACAAGCAGGAGGGGTTCCAAAACCAGTAAGTTGAGATGAGGTATATATGTCATTGTGGACTAAGGAGAAGGAGGTAGGTGTTGGGGACTTCAAAAGGAAGTAAGGTAACTCACAGGAAAATGAAACACAATTAATGATTGGTGAACAAAGGTTTGCTGGGCCATCTGGAGACAACGAGACACAGAGAGAACTTTGATCAAATGGGTCTTGCTAGGTTCTACCACACTTAGTTCATACTTTACTATCTGTGGGGATAGCTCCTTCCCGCAACAGGCCTTCTATCTTGAATTCTTTTAGGTAGTTAGAGGGAGCTTCAAAGGTTCTTCCTAAATCTTTTGGACTTTGCCTGTTTTCAACTCAAAATAATTTGCATACCAGAGTGACACATTTTGGGGTGGCCTGCCCTGAGCCCCTTCAGTTCCCTCCTCTGAAACTTCCCTGGAAGTCTGACATACAAAAAGTTCAGCTGATGACTGTGGAGAGAGAAAATAAGTTAAGTAACTTAACAGTAAGAAATCTGCAAAGGGAGAAAAGAACATAGTTTAGAAGGAGGATGAACGAATAGAAATGAACAATCAGAGCACATTTCACCACACTTATACCAGTTCCCCAATCCTGGGAATTGTTCAGTCCAATAAAATGTGTAAGTTCCATTTATCTGATGGAAAAAGCTAATCTTTTCTTTTATTAGACAGATGTTAGATACTGCTTGACCCATTTAATCCACATAAAAGCAATATTTTTCACTAATGATTTCAACAAACTCCTCTTTGCTGGGCAGTCAGTGTATCTAGGGCACAAATATTTTGGAGCACCCCAGAGTCTAAGCTGTTAAATTCTGACTGGAATATTTTCAGAGTTTGCATAGTGGTATTGAACTCTTGTTCCATTACCATGGAGAGATTTAAGATTGCTTTTTCCAATTTATAATCTCCAAAGCTTGAGAAGAAGACCCTCAGGGCTGAAAAGAACTTGGAGCTGTGAGGCACAAGAGGATTCTCTATGATCTATCAACTGGCACATTTATGTGACACAACTTTATGAACAGAAGAGCTCAGGTTTGTAACTTGGCTGGTATTTAGGGTGGAGTGTTCAGTAACGGAAGGAGCCAGGTACCCAAGTCCACATCTTCCTCACCATTTAGGTGGGAATCTTTTATAAACTTAAATATTTTAAAAGACCAGTGTGGTTTACAGACAAGATTAGAGTGGAAACTTAAATTCCCAAGGTCTGGAGTATTCCATGACCTTGGCCATTGGTACTATTAGTGTCCAAACACCTCCATTTCCCATGCATTTCTGTCGATCTGTGAGAGCAAAATAGACTGTGAAATAGCCGATATAGGAGGCCAGTAGTCTGGTCCTGGCAGCTGTAAAGCTTGGTTCTGTCACGTAATCAAGTAAGTCCAGATTTTATATCCACCCATGTATAGTTCACAGCATCGGGTAGCTTAGTCATGGGGCAGCTGTAATATCCCAAGTTGTACAAGGGTGGCTTGTGAGTCATCCAGAATATTTGGTGATTTGGCAGATGTTCTGCTAAAAAAAGCCCATTGTTCTAGTGTCACAATTTCCTTGAGAGGTTTGAGGATGTAACTTGTGGAATCAAACCACAGGGTTTGATTGCAATATCGTCCTGGTATGTCAACCAGGAAAGGTCTTATGTCATGTTTGTTTTCAATGCAAGGGAAAATTTTCCACCTATTATCTTTATCTGGGTAAGAGATAGTCCTCGAGCTTCTATACAGTTTTTCCAGGGCCCAAATGACTCACCAAAAGAAGAGGCAGTGTGATGTTTTCTTGTCCTGGATACCATTACCTGTCAGTCATCCATCTTCTGCACCTAGTCCACCAGGTGTCCACATCAGCAGGAACAAAGACTAGTTCAGGTTCTTTTGCACTATCTGGATGTTGACATAACCCTCAGTCAGATTGAATGATTAGTTATCATTGTTGTCAAACCCAAGTTCATGTGCCTGATGCAGAGTGAGGTCAAACAAACCAAAATGTTGGAGTTTGGAGAAGAGAAAGGTTTATCGCAGGGTGCCCAGCAAGGAGAATGGACAGCTTGTGCTCAAAAGATCTGAACTCCCCAAAGGGTTTCAGGAGTGAGTTTTTAAAGGCAAAATTTGGGGTGAGGGCTGCAAGGTGTGTGACTTTCTTCTGATTGGTTGGTGGTGAGGTAACGGTGATGTCTCTGGAAGCTCAACCTTCTGGCTCCAAACAGTCTGGGGTCTAAGTGCTCTGGTCAGCATGTAGTCACCATCCTCCACATGGGTGGAGGTCTTAGTTTCTGTAGAAGAACTCAGAGATTGCTATCTATATATCAGATTGTTATCTATATCCCTTCAGGAGGAACTAGGAGTCCTGTGACTCTAATGTCCTATCAATTGCTTGAGCCTGCTCTTCAGAACTCTGGGAAGGTCTAGGAGAATAAAGGTTTCAAACAAGAAACAGTATTTGTTGTACATGGCCTTCATTATGTTGAAGTATGTTCCCTCTATGCCCACTTTCTGGAGGGTTTTTTTCATAAATTGGTGTTGAACTGTATCAGAAAAGCTTTTTCTGCATCTGCTGAGATGATCATATGGTTTTTATTCTTCAGTTTGTTAATGTGGTGTATCACTTTGATTGATTTGTGGATATTAAAAAATCCTTGCATCCCTGGGATAAATCCCACTTGATCATGGTGTATGATCCTTTAAAAATATTGTTATATTTGGTTTGTTAATATTTTGTTGAGAATTTCTGCATCTATCTTCATCAGTGATATTGATCTATAATTTTCTTTTATGGTGATATCTTTGTCTGGTTTTGGTATCAGGGTTATGGTGGCCTCATAGAATGATTTTGGAAGTGTTTCTCCCTCTGCAATTTTTTGGAATAGTTTGAGAAGGATAGGTGTTAACTTTTCTCTAAATGTTTGGTAGACCTGTGAAGCCATCTGGTCTTAGACTTTTGTTTGTTGGGAGTTTTTAAATTACTGATTCAATTTCATTACTGTTAATTGGTATGTTCATATTTTCTATTTCTTCCTGGTTCAGTCTTGGGAGATTGTACCTTTCTAAGAATTCATCCATTTCTTCTAGGTTGTCCATTTTATTGGCAGTTCATAGTAGCCTCTTACGATCCTTTGTATTTCTGTGCTGTCAGTTGTAACTTCTCCTTTTTTATTTCTGATTTTGTTAATTTGGGCCATCTCCTTTTTTTCTTGATGAGTCTGGTTAAAGGTTTATCAATTTTATCTTTTAAAAGAACCAGCTTTTAGTTTCATTAATCTTTTCTATTGTTTTTTTAGTCTCTATTTATTTCTGCTTTGACTTTTATGATTTCTTTCCTTCTACAAACTCTGGGTTTTGCTTGTTCTTATTTCTATAGTTGCTTTAGGTATAAGGTTAGGTTGTTTATTTAAATTTTTTCTTGTTTCCTGAGGTAAGCTTGTATTGCTATAAACTTCCCTCTTAGAACTACTTTTGCTGTGTCTCATATGTTTTGCATCATTGTGTTTTCATTTTTCAAAAAACTAAAAATAGAACTACTATATGACACAACAATTCCACTCCTGGGTATATATCCAAAACCAACAAAACAAAACCATAAACAGTAATTAGAAAAGATACATGCACCCCAATGTTCATAGCAGCATTATGTATAATTGCCAAGGTATAGAAGAAACCTAAATGTCCATCTTTCAGGTGAATGGATAAAGAAGATGTGGTATATATATACAGTGGAATACTACTCATCTGTAAAAGGAATGAAATTTTGCCATTTGCAGCAACATGGATGGACCTAGAGGATATAACGCTAAGTGAAATATAATATGATGTGTGATACTGTATGATATCACTTACATGTGGAATCTAAAAAAACCCAACAAACTAGTGAATAAAACAAAAAAGAAACAGACTTTCAGACATAGAGAACAAACTAGTGGTTACCAGTGGGGAGAGTGAAGGGAGAGGGGCAATATAGAGGTGGGAATAAAGAGGCTATTATGGGATTATATGAAATCATTTGTGTGAAACTTTTTTTTCATTTCTTTATATCTTTATTGGAGTATAATTGCTTTACAATGTTGTGTTAGTTTCTGTTGTACAACAAAGTGAATCAGCTATACGTATACATATATCCCCATATCTCCTCCCTCTTGAGCCTCCCTCCCTCCCACCCTCCCTATCCCACCCCTCTAAGTCATCACAAAGCATCATGCTGATCTCCCTGTGCTATGCAGCTGCTTCCCACTGGCCATCCATTTTACATTTGATAGAGTATATATGTCAATGCTATTCTCTCACTTCATCCCAGCTTCCCCACCCCCCTCACCCCGTGTCCTCAAGTCCATTCTCTACATCTGTGTCTTTATTCCTGCCCTGCCACTATGTTCATCAGTACCATTTTTTTAGATTCCATAAATGTGCATTGGCATACAGTATTTGTTTTTCTCTTTCTGACTAACTTCACTCTGTATGGCACTGTCTAGGTCCATCCACCTCATTACAAATATCTCAATTTCATTCCTTTTCATGGCTGAGTAATACTCTATTGTATACATGCACCACATCCTCTTTATCCATTCATCTGTTGATGGACATTTAGATTGCTTCTATATCCTGGCAATTGTAAATACTGCTGCAATGAACATTGTGGTATATGTATCTTTTTGAATTATGGCTTTCTCAAGGTATATGCCCAGTAGAGGGATTGCTGGGTCATATGGTAGTTCTATTTTTAGTTTTTTAAGGAACCTCCGTACTGTTTTCCATAGTGGCTGTATCCATTTACATTCCCACCAACAGTGCAAGAGGGTTCCCTTTTCTCCACACCCTCTCCAGCATTTATTGTTTGTTGACTTTTTGATGATGGCCATTCTGACTGTTGTGAGATGATACCTCATTGTGGTTTTGATTTGCATTTCTCTAATGATTAGTGATGTTGAGCATCTTTTCATGTGTTTGTTGGCAATCTGTATGTCTTCTTTGGAGAAATGTCTTTTTAGGTCTTCTGACCATTTTTGGATTGGGTTGTTTGTTTTTTTGGTATTGAGCTGCAAGTTATAAAACTTAGAAATCCCCAAAGACAAAAAAACAGCAACAACAAAAAAGAACCAAAAAACACAATAAACTAAAACAATAACAAACAAAAAAAGAAAGAAACCAAAAAAACAAAAGCTAGAACCAAAAACAGAATGAATCAAAATATAATAAAATTAATAGTAATAAATATGCTTCCCTGGGGTCTCCGCTGTAAGTGTCCTTGCACACGCCGTGAGCCACAGCCCACCTTTGCCTCCCCAAGAGGCTCTCCTTTGCCTCTGGGCTGGTCTCTGGACCTGCTGAGGGCCCCGTGGGCACCACTCAGACTTTGATATGGCCCAATTCCGGTGTGTGCTGCCCCCAAGCCCACATCTGCCAGAGCTAGACCGTTTTCATTTGTGGGAACACTCACTGTCTACTCAGATATTCCACAGATACAGGGTCTACCTAGCTGATTGCAGGGATTTAATCTGCAGCTTGTACAGCTGATGGAAAGATTTTCGATCTTCTTCCTTAGTCATCCCATCCCTGGGGTTCAGCTTTGGTTTTTATCCCCACCTCTGTGTGTGGTCCACCCACAGAAGTCTGGTCCTGAGGCTGCCTTGGAACTCTTGGGTTTGCCCTGTGAAGACCAGGTGCAGAGGTGGTATGACTGCTTGGATGGTGGGAGCCCCAGTCGCGTCAAAAGCACAGGGAAGCGGGAGGTCATGGGCGCGAGAGATATGGCCCTAATGAGGGCCTTTTCTGGCGCCCAGTGTAAGGCACGTGATGGCCAGCCCTGGTCGGGGTTTTCTGGCTCCTTGTAGCTGGCACGTGAGGGCCAGCTCTGAGGGGGCTTTTTTATTGCTTGGCAGCAGGCACACAAGAGCCAGCCCTGAGCGGGCTTCTTTTATTGTCGTTGGCAGGCACCGGCGTGTGGGGAGAGAGAGGTTGCAATAGCGGCTCCTTGCCGTGTGTGTGTGTGTGTGTGTGTGTGTGTGTGTGTGTGTGTGTGTGTGTGTGTGTGTGTGTGTGTGTGTGTGTGTGTGTGTGTGTGTGTGTGACTCAGCAGTAGCGCCCTGCTTCCATGGCAGTCCCATCTTCCTCCATAAGCGTCCCCTGCTGCAGATTTCCTCCCTCCTGTCCCCTCGGTCCGTCTCCTCACAGCCAACAGCAGTTCTCACTCTGGGCGTGTTCTCCAGTCCCCACGCACAAGCTCCCAGCTCCCTTGCACACCTGTGAACACACGTCCCAGTCCGGGGCACGTAGGGCTGCGGTACGAACCGTCTGCGTATTTTTCACTCTATCCTGTCTGCCACAGATCGGCAGCTTCACTCTCTTCCGACAGTCTCTAATGCTTCCCTTCTGTCCCAATCGATTTCCCGGACGGAGAGGGCATTTCTCCGTCAGAGAGGGGATTTCCCTGAATTCGGGAATCTCTACTCTGCTTCAGCTCCCATGCCCTGGGGCGCAGGTCCAGTCCCACTTCCTCTCCTCTTCCTTCTCCCTTCTTTTTTATGGCATACCCAGTTATGAAGGGATCTTTATAGTCCTTTCTGGTGTCCAAGGTCTTCTGATAGTCTTTAGCTGGTGTTCTGTGAAAATTGTTGCATCTATAGATGTATTCCTGATGCATCTGTGGAGAGAGATGAACTCCACATCCACCTACTGCTCCACCATCTTGAATCCCCCCTGTGTGAAACTTTTGAAAATTGTAAAGCATTATAGAGTTTAAATGATCTTTTACTCAATTTTTAAAAAGAGAAAAAAATTTAAAAATTAAAATAAGAAGAAACAGGGCACATGGAAGGGCTTTTGAACCTGGGAAGGTCACACAGGGTCCTGCTCAGTTTCAGCGTGGCCAAGATTTGGTAAAGTGGCATAAGGGGGGTGTTTTGCCACTGATTGAATTTAGGTCACTTCAGGTTTTGCCATTATATTGGTTAGGAAACCATTTTTCTGGTTTTAGAATACTTTTGATTTTGGAATTTTATATAAGGACATGTGGACCTGGACTGTCCACTGTCAGAACCTTAAAGTAAAATACTTGTCATCAAAAATTGCAGAAAATAGTTCTTAAAGAGCTTTGTTTGTTCTTCATGACCATGATATTTGTCTAGTTACCCAGACACTATGTTTGCCTTAGAACCTATTCTTTGAACCAAAATGTCCTTGCCAAGATTATTTCTGAGAATATTGATATATGTATAAATATGTATACTAGTTTTGAAATGGGACACACCAGAACTCCCAAAGTATGTATGTGTCAGAAAATGAGACT
The DNA here is from genome assembly GCF_937001465.1 of Orcinus orca. NCBI lineage: Eukaryota > Metazoa > Chordata > Mammalia > Artiodactyla > Delphinidae > Orcinus > Orcinus orca. The sequence goes on from NC_064570.1 coordinate 77,929,803, forward strand.
TAGTAAGACTTTCTACTTGAGATACTTCCAATTTCCTTCTCTGGTTTTTAAAATGTAAATTGTATATTTATGCAAATTATATAACTGTTATAAAAATCATATGTATTTAAATTTTTGAGATAATCAAAAGAGGCATGTTTTCAAATATTGAAGGAAAATTTATGTATACGTTCCTTATTTTTCTTCAAGTAAGAAAAATAAAATATTATTGTTATAGTATTAACATCAATAATAATCATAGCCTATATATCAACAATACATTCTGATCCAGATATTCTAATATCTGGATAATATCTAAGAATTCTTTGTTTATTTTGTCTCATTAGACCTTACAACAACTATATGAGGTACACATTATTCTCATTTACTTAGATTAACTACAGAGCTAACTGTACATTGAATTACTTACATTAGTTGATATATAAGTAAATTAACCAAATTAAGTAATTTTCAATTCAACAGCCAAGTTGAATACATTATGCTGAGCTAAACATTAAAAATAGTGGGGTACAGTTTGGCTGGAGATGTTACAGCAGCCTGTCTAATTTTTCCCTCACTCTACAGAATGATTGTCCCATAACACATAGCAAATACTCAATAACTGTATGTTGAATTAAAACATTGGACTGTCCTCAGATAGAGAACTTGCCACACCACTACATGACAAAAGTTTCACTGAGAGTGGAACCAGGTTGTGTGGGATCCCAGGTTTTCTCTGGCTTTTATTACTGAGAAACACACCATAAGGCTCATTGTCAGACTTGATTTCAACAACTTTGCTAAGTAAAAAACTCTTTCCTTTTAATAACTGCTATATGGCACACCTGTTTTCATATATTTTTACTGGGAATTAATTGTAAAATAATATTTTCTTACTGATAAAGCATAATTCACAACCTATCAGAACACTCTTCAAGAAAATTAGAAGGCATTTTAAAAAAAGAATTATAATTCAGAATAAAATTATGCCACGATATTAGCAAAGTTATATTGGTGATTAGGTACAGGAGTGTTTTCTCAGTCTTCTTCAATTATCTGTATTATATATTTTTCTATAATAATCATGTAAGAATGTTCAAATAGAAAATCTATAACAAGCTGTGTTGAAAATATAAGTCCAAAAAAGTGAAAAGAATCCATTAGCACAGAGAGTCAAGAAAAGTTAAAATCTTACTTAAATTAAGTCAAGGTTTTTAGGAAATAAAAGAGTATGATATATTTAGGAAATATTTTCCTAAAATATTTCAATTATTGCTTAAAATATTTCAATAGCTAGAACATATGATTTATACGTATAATAAAATTCTTAACTATAATGTAGTAAAGGTTAAAACATTAAACCAGTACAAATGAAAAGTATTTTTCTGGATGCTATGGACTGGAAACACATTACATTTAGAAAATGTTTTTCCCTTTTCGACAGAATTGGCTGTCATTTCACTGTCTGGAAATAAAAACCAAACATGACTATTTTCCTATAATGTTTGGAAATATGTACCACATATTTAATCCAAGGAATGAGGCAAAGGTATATTTTTTATTTATATTATCATAGAAGAGTTTATTGACCCAGATATAATATTTTCTGAATCCATTTGGTAAAACTTCAGCTATTAGGCTGTAAATTATTTATCGTGCCAAACATTTAATTATATGTAAAAATACTGTAAACCAAGAACTTAAAACAAGTCAGTTTAATAACAGAATAGACTCTGAAAGCACAAACTATATTGTCAAACATTCTATTTGGTAGATGTATAAAATCTGGAAAACAGACTGAAATAAAATAGATTTCTTTGTTGAATTTTAAACAAGACCATATAACATAAGTTCTTAAAATGAGAACATTATCATTTTCTTCTTTATCCCACTGGTGATAAACACTGGAAGAGATGACATATTATACATTTGAAAAGAATTATTCATTCCCATGTTATTATTATTTTTAAAACTATTTGAGTAAACTCAAATGTTAAGTTTTCATAAGCGTTCACAATTTTAAATCCCAGTTAATAAAGATCTTAGAGTTGTTTTTGATTAAAACAAAATTTTAAAGACAACTTTTTTAGAGCAGTTTTAGGCTCATACCAAATTTAAGAAGATACAGAGATAACCCAAATACACCCTGCCCCCAAACATGCATAGACTCTGTCCATTATCAACATCCCCTACCAGGGTGGTACATTTGTTACAAGTGCTGAATCTACATTGAAACATCATTATCACCCAAAGTCATAGTTTACATTAGGGTTCACTCTTGGAGTTGTATTATATTCTATGGGTTTGGACAAATGTATCCACCATTATAGTATCAATACAGAGTATTTCCACTACCCTAAAAATCCTCTATGTTCCACCTATTCATCTTTCCCTTCCCCCTAACCTCTGGCAACCACTAATCTTTTTGCTGTCTTTATAGTTTTGCCTTTTCTAGAATGTCATATAGTTGGAGTCATACAGTATGTAGTCTTTTCATACTGGCTTCCTTCACTTAGTAATATGCATGTAAGCTACCTCCATGTATTTTCATGGCTTGATGGCTCATTTCTTGTGGGGCTGAATAATATTCCATTGACTGGCTGTACCATAGTTTATTTGTCTTTTCACCTACTGAAGGACATCTTGGTTGCTTCCAAGATTTGGAAATTATGAATAAAGCTTCTATAAACAGTTGTGTGCAGATTTTTGTATAGACGTAAATTTCCAGTTCCTTTGTGCACGTGCTAAGGTGTTGATTGCTGGGTCCTATGGTTGGAGTATGTTTAGTTTTGTAAGCATTCACTGTCTTCAATAGTGGCTGTATTATTTTCCATTCCTACCAGCAGTCAATGAGAGTTCCTGTTGCTCTACATCCTTGTCAGCATTTGGTCTTCAGCGTTCTGGATTTTGGCCGTTTTAGTAGATGTGTGGTGGTACCCCACTGTTTTTTTAAATTTCGTTTCCTGTTGATATATGCTGTGGAGTATCTTTTCATAACCTTTTTTGCTATCTGTATATCTTCTTTGTTGAGGTATCTGTTAAGATCTTTGGCCTATTTTTTAATTGAGTTTTATCTTTTCTTACTATTGAGGTTTAAGAGTTCTTTTTATATTTTGGAAACAATTCTTTATCAGATATGCCATTTGAATATGTTTTCTTTTAGTCAGTGGCTTGCCTTTTCATTCTCTTAATAATGTGTTTCACAGAACAAAAATTTTTATTTTTAATGAAGTGTAACTTACCAATTTTCTTTCATGGATTGAGTCTTTGGCATTTTATCTAGGGTCAATGCCAAACCCTAGGTCATCCAGATTTTCTCCTATGTTATCTTTCAGGAATTTTATGGTTTTGCATTTCACATTTAAGTCTGTGATTCATTTTGAGTTAATTTTTGTGAAAGGTATAAGGTCTATGTCTAGATTTACTATTTTGCGTGTGGATGCCCACTTGTTCCAGCACCATTTGTTTAAAAACAATTGTCACTCCATTGTATTTCCTTTGTCCTTTGTCAAAGATCAGTTGACCATATTTATGGAAGTCTATTTCTGGGCTCTCTACTCTATTCCATTGATCTATTTGTCTATTTTTTTTCCAGTATCACACTGTCTTCACTACTGTATCTTTATCATAAGTCTTGAGTTAAGTAGTGTAAGTAAGAGCCTAACTTCACTAAGCATTGGTTAGTAAGCACAGATGGCCTAATTACATTGACCAGTCTCTCATTCAGCTTCCTCCAGTACTTGTCTACTACCTCACCTCGGCACTTAAAAACCCTCCTGCCTTACCTAATGTAGTTTTTCCTTACTGAAATCTGGTATTCCAGTGAAACGGCTCTGACTAAGATCTCTAGGAACTGCTTAATGCTGAATGCAGTGAAGTTTGTTCAGTCTTTATCTTATTTGACTCGTCTGTGGTATTAGATTCTGCTGACAAAGATTTCACTTTTCTTTTCATTGTCATTGTTCATTTGAATTAATTTCTAATTATAAATTTATACTTATTAAAAATAGCAAAATAAAGAAATAAAAAAAAGAAAATAGAAAATCCTTTGATTATCACTCCTCATTAATCTCAGGAGTAACCACCAATAACATTTTTTAATTAACCTCCAGTCTGACTTTTATAAACACATAAATGACAATAGCTATACTCAATTTTGAATCATATTACATTATGGTCAGAGAACATGGCCTTATAATTTTTTTAAAAAGTATTAACATTTTCCTTATGAATTTCATTAATGTTTGTTGAATCCAAAGTTCTATAACTGTATGTAATGAGAGGTTAAACTAACATCAGATATGAAAATTAGCTTAAGACAGATCTTATGGGAAGAATTTACAACGGAAATGTTTAAAAAACCAGTTAGATCATGCTAAGCTGGAAACCTCAGCTAAGTTGAGAAATGCAAATGGGTCAGAGAGTAGAGAAAGTTACCTTCTACATTCACCTTAAACTTAGAAAATGGGAGTTGCAAGGGGGAACACAGGAGAGCTTGAAATATGTTCCCTGTGGTGGAGAGACAGCCATGTAGTACATGTCTGAGAATGCTGATGGAGCTGGAGCAGCAGAGTGAGGGTTGCACTGAGTGGCCAAAGCCTAGAGGCATCAGGGCTTCGGATGCAGGACTGTTTCCTATTGACCAGATGTAGAAAGCGCTTGAAGGAAATTGTGCTGACCTGAGGCTGTTTTAGGTTCTAACAAAAGAGCACTTAGATGGATTTCTCAGGGTATATGCCCAGTAGTGGGATTGCAATAGCCAGGACATGGAAGCAACCTAAGTGTCCATCATCGGATGAATGGATAAAGAAGATGTGGCACATATATACAATGGAATATTACTCAGACATAAAAAGAAATGAAATTGATTTATTTGTAGTGAGGTGGAGAGTGAAGTAAGTCAGAAAGAGAAAAACAAATACAGTATGCTAACACATATATATGGAATCTAAGAAAGAAAAAAAAATAGGTCATGAAGAACCTAGGGGTAAGACAGGAATAAAGACACAGACCTACTAGAGAATGGACTTGAGGACATGGGGAGGGGAAGGGTAAGCTGGGACAAAGTGAGAGAGTGACATGGACATATATACACTACCAAATGTAAAATAGATAGCTAGCGGGAAGCAGCGGCATAGCACAAGGAGATCAGCTCAGTGGTTTTTGACCACCTAGAGGGGTGGGATAGGGAGGGTGGGAGGGAGGGAGACGCAAGAGGGAAGAGATATGGGAACATATGTATATGTATAACTGATTCATTTTGTTATAAAGCAGAAACTAACACACCATTGTAAAGCAATTATACTCCAATAAAGATGTTAAGAAAAAAAAAAAAAGCACTTAGATGAATGGAGAGACTCCGACAGCAAGAGGCTAGAAGCAAATGCCATATTCCTAGTGTCACCAAACCAGCTTTGTTTGCCTGATGTGCAGCAGACCAAATGCTGAGATGCTGAGGTATGCAGCAGAGAAATAGTTTGTTTACAAAAAAGGAGGTGGGCTATAAAAAAAACGAATAAAATTAAATTAAAAGAAAAAGATAAGGAGATGGGAGAAGAAGTCTCAAATCCAGTTCCCCAAAGGCCTGGGGCTTAAGATATTTATGAGATAAGGAAGTGGGGTGGTCTGAGGTGTGGAGAAAGACAACTGGAGGTGAGAAAAAGGTGACGTAATTAGTGTTCTGTATGGTGTATCTGAGTTAAGTGTTTCTTCATGGGATGTATGTTCAGAAAATGACAGCATTAGCATGATCTGAGGGTAGAGTTTTCGGCCCTCTTACATCAAAAGGTCATCCATCAGACATTTGTGCAGGCCTGTTGAATGGTCAGTGGTCTGACCAGTTTGATCAGAGCAAGACTAACTCCACGTTCCTAAAAAACAATTTAAGCAACCTTTACTAGAGCAACCCGTACATCAGAGGTGTTATTTATTGGGGGCAGGTAAAGGAGTCTTGTGGTGTATTGTCTAAGCTATGTGAAGTTGGGAGGGTATGTAATTTGCAAGAATGATTAAGGCAAGCTTGATTTATGAAGGCAGGTTACAAGATATTGTTTATTAAGCAAGTTATAGTTTAAGGGATCTATCTAACTAATGACTCAGTTTCACTGGTGACTATAGAAGGAGTTACAGGAGAACACTTAGAATAGTGGTGCATCAGGCTGACCAAGTAAACCAGAGAAAAATGTGTCTCAGTTCTTAGCAATAAAATTCTCTTAAAAATGCATAAAAATAACTCTCAAGAGTCATCTTAACCATCTTCAAGATCCAGAGAGCCTGAAGTCACCTGACCAGCTAAGAACTCACCCATCCCCTCACCTCCTTTAGAATTCTAATTATTTATTAGGATTTTATTTTATTAGATGTTTGTTTATGTCTATTTGTATGTGTCTTTGCCTGGATTATACTCTTTTTCTTTTTTCTAATAAATTTATTTTATTTATTTTTATTTTTGACTGTGTTGGGTCTTTGATGCTGCTCGCAGGCTTTTCTCTAGTTGCAGCAAGCCGGGGCTACTCTTCATTGCAGGGCGCGAGCTTCTCATTGGGTGGCTACTTTTGTCGCAGAGCACGGGCTCTAGGTGCGTGGGCTTCAGTAGTTTTGGCACTCAGGCTCAGCAGTTGTGGCTGGCAGGCTCTAGAGCACAGGCTCAGTAGTTGTGGCTCATGGGCTTAGTTGCTTTGTGGCATGTGGGATCTTCCCAGAGCAGGGCTTGAACCCGTGTTCCCTGCATTGGCAGGCAGATTCTTAACCACTGTGCCACCAGGGAAGCCCCTGGATTATATTCTTTTTCATTAAAGCTTGTGTTCTCTTCTTTTTTTTAAAGGAGTTATTTTATTTTTAATATTTATTTATTTATTTTTAAATTTTTTGTCCGCGCCCTGCAGCATGCAGGATTTTAGCTCCCCGAGCAGGGATCAAACCAATGCCCCTTGCAGTGGAAGCGTGGAGTCTTAACCACTGGACCACCAGGGAAGTCCCTAAGCTTGTGTTCTTTACATATAATTTATGCATATATAGGATGTTAGTCATTTGTCTGCCATGTCTGCTGCAAATAGTTTTTCCAAAGTGTTATTTGCCTTTTATTTTTTTGCATTTTGTATTTACCTTTTAAAAAACTGCATTGATACCCAGTTTATTTGTTTCCATAAATTGTGGTCACCTTTAGTAGTGTTTTGCAGTGTTTTGCAAACCTGAGTATACCATCTTCCATCATCTAGTTTGCAAACTACAACACATGGCCCACAGGCCAAATCCATCAGTCACATCCTGCCACTATCTGGTTTTGTACAGTCCACAAACTAAGAAGGTTTTTACATGTTTATATGGCTTAAATGATACAAAGATGATAATTCTTAACACATGAAAACCATACAAAGTTCAAATTTTAGTGTTCAAAATAAAATTTTGTTGGAACATATACATTTTTTTTCTGTACCTTATATTTACATGATTTTGCTTGAAAAGTAATTCTTTAATATGGGATCCCTTGGCATCAGTATTTCTTTAGACATAGGCATTAGACTGAGTAACATGAAACTCTGTTGAAAAAAATCAAATACCTTCAAAGATTTGAATATTCATCTTTCTGATTTTCCTGTATGACATTCTTAGAAAAAAACATGATGTCAATGTTATCTGTATTTCTTTTTCCATTTTCTACCAATTTTTATCCCAGTAAAAAAAGAATAAACAGTAATTTTTATTCTGTTTTGATCATAATTTCTGAATTATAGCGATTGGCTTTACTGTGTATGCTACAGGTCAGGAAGTCTAAACAGTGAAAGTTTTTAGAGTATTAGAGTGTTTAGTTCACATGATGAGTTCATAATTTGTTACAGACATAACAATGAATACCAACTAGATTCAAATCAACATATTTTATGTAAGAGTAAGTTTCTCCATCCCAGATGCAGAAATGGTACTAATAGGAGATGATTTGCCTTCAGTTCATGTTTAGGAAAGGTAACCAAGCGTCTGGAAGTCAGTAGGTAAATTTCTGAACGGGAGAGGAATTAATTCTAACCATAAGAACAAGACAATGGGCTTTGATGTTCTTTCTTAAATCATTAACTTAAGCTTTGGGGAAATAAACAGTAACAGGTAATATATACTGAATGTCCACCAAAAGCCATGCTCTAAACCAATTTATATGTTACTTCATTTAATTATCACAGTTATTGTTAACATTTTAAAATGAGGAAATAGTGGTTCAGAAAAGTTAAATAACTTTCTCAGAATCACATAATTATTAAGGGGCAAAGAGAGATGAGTCATTGTCCTTGGATACTGTATCATCACAGGAGAAGGGGGTCTGACTCCAGCTTCTCCAAAAATTTCAACTCTATAAACAATGGTCTTAACTGAGCATACACATTGAGAGTCAGTTCACCTATCTCCTATTGGAAGTCGAAGATGAACTGTACAGTGGGATGGAGAGTGCCCAGAAACCCATGCCTCTCTTCCTCACAACCCTCACAGCCCTAGCACCATTCTCTACTGTGAGTCACTAGGCTACCCTCACTGGCCCCTATCCTTATTGTTAGTATCCATGATAAACCCTGCCTCCCAAGCCTTCCACACCCTTTGCTATGTCCTTTCCTTTCTCTCCAACTCGCATGTTTTCTCAGTGTCTGGATTTCTTGGTCCATCTTATGCAAGATTCCTCAGTTTGTTCAACTTCTCTAAATTCACCATTCATCTTCTTGCACTCATGAAAACCTGGCTTTCTCCAGAGGAACCTGCCACTGCTATAGCTCTCAAATTGTGTTTTTTTGTTTGTTTTTTTGTCTGTTTGTTTTATTTTTTTCCCCTGATAACTCTTGTACTACCAGCCTGAAATATTGGATGGGTGCTTTTGTCATCCTTTCTCTATCCTCCCCAACAACTTACCCAAATTTTCCTATATTTGAATCTAATGTCATCAGACTAATACACTGCTACTGCCATTTACCTTCAGGGAGTTGCCTCTCCTTTTATGATGGCCTTAATTTCTTACTCACTCTTTACTTCTGAGACTGCTCTTGTTCTTATTATGTAAGTGGATAATTCTTTCTAGCAGCCTTCCTCCCCTCAAATACTCCTGTTCTCCACACACTTCCTTAGTTATTCAATCCCATGGCCATTCCCCAAACCTTGACATTACTGTTAACTGAACTTCTGCATAATTTTAACCATGTTTCACAATTACTAACCAATATCTTTTAAGCTCATTTCCGTTAGAACCCCAATGCCAACAACCTAGCAGGCCTACTGGGAATTTCAATCCATTGATTCTCTCAGTGTTCATCATTCTTTACCTCATTTATGTCTTTTTACCCACACTGCCTAGAATAAACCTTATGGTAAGTTCTTATACAGATACTACCTAGCTGTAGTCTATGAACTTTTTCTGCTTTCTTTTTTTTTAATTAATTAGTTTATTTATTTTTCTTCTTATTAGTCATCCATTTTATATGCATCAGTGTAGACATGTCAATCCCAATCTCCCAGTTCATCCCACACCCCCACCCCCCGCTGCGTTCCCCCCTTGGTGTCCATACATTTGTTCTCTACTTCTGTGTCTCAATTTCTATTCTGCAAACTGGTCCATCTGTAACGTTTTCTAGGTTCCACATATATGCGTTAATATATGATATTTGTTTTTCTCTTCCTGATTTACTTCACTCTGTGTAACAGTCTCTATATCCATCCACATCTCTACAAAAGACCCAATTTCATTCCTTTTTATGGCTGAGTAATATTCCATTGTATATATGTGCCACATCTTCTTTATCCATTCATCTGTTGATGGACATTTGGGTTGTTTCCATGTCCTGGCTATTGTAAATAGTGCTGCAATGAACATTGGGGTGCATGTGTCTTTTTGAATTATGGCTTTCTCAGGGTATATGCCCAGTAGTGGGATTGCTGGGTCATATGGTAATTCTATTTTTAGTTCTTTAAGGAACCTCCATACTGTTCTCCAAAGTGGCTATATCAATTTACATTCCCACCAACAGTGCAAGAGGGTTCCCTTTTCTCCACACCCTCTCCAGCATTGGTTGTTTGTAGATTTTCTGATGATGCCCATTCTAACTGGTGTGAAGTGATACCTCATTGTAGTTTTGATTTGCATTTCTCTAATAATTAGTGATGTTGAGCAGCTTTTCTTGTGCTTCTTGGTCATCTGAATGTCTTCTTTGGAGAAATGTCTATTTAGGTCTTCTGCCCAGTGTTGGATTGGGTTGTTTGTTTTTTTAATATTGAGGTGCATGACCTGTTTATATATTATGGAGATTAATCCTTTGTCTGATGATTCATTTGCAAATATTTTCTCCCATTCTGAGGTTTGTCTTTTCGTCTTTTTTATGGTTTCCTTTGCTGTGCAAAAGCTTTTACGTTTCATTAGGTACCATTTTTTAATTTTTGTTTTTATTTCCATTACTCAAGGAGGTGGATCATAAAATATCTTGCTGTGATTTATGTCAAAGAGTGTTCTTCCTATGTTATCCTCTAAGAGTTTTATAATGTCTGCTCTTATATTTAGGTCTCCAATCCATTTTGAGTTTATTTTTGTGTATGGTGTTAGGGAGTGTTCTAATTTCATTCTTTTACAAGTAGCTGTCCAGTTTTTCCAGAACCACTAACTGAAGAGACTGCCTTTTCTCCACTGTATATCCTTGCCTCCTTTGTCATAGATAAGTTGACCATATGTGCGTGGGTTTATCTCTGGGCTTTCTATCCTGTTCCCTTGATCTATATTTCTGTTTTTGTGCCAGTACTATATTGTCCTGATGACTGTAGCCTTGTAGTATAGTCTGAATTAGGGATCCTGATTCCTCCAGCTCCATTTTTTCCCCTCAAGACTGCTTTGGCTATTCGAGGTCTTTTGTGTCTCTATACAAATTTTAAGGCTTTTTGTTCTAGTTCTGTAAAAAATACCATTGGTAATTTGATGGGAATTGCATTGAATCTGTAGATTGCTTTGGATAGTATATTCATTTTCACAATATTGATTCTTCCAATCCAAGAACATGGTATGTCACTCCATCTGTTGGTATCATCTTTAATTTCTTTCATCAGTGTCTTATAGTTTTCTGCATACAGGTCTTTTGTCTCCCTAGGTAGGTTTATTCCTAGTTATTTTTTTCTTTTTGTTGCAATGGTAAATGGGAGTGTTTCCTTAATTTCACTTTCAGATTTTTCATCATTAGTGTATAGGAATGCAAGAGATTTCTGTGCATTAATTTTGTATCCTGCCACTTTACCAAATTCATTGATTAGCTCTAGTAGTTTTCTGGTATCATCTTTAGGATTCTCTATGTATAGTATCATGCCATCTGAAAACAGTGACAGTTTTACTTCTTCTTTTCCAATTTGTATTCCTTTTATTTCTTTTTCTTCTCTGATTGCCATGGCTAGGACTTCCAAAACTATGTTGAATAATAGTGGTGAGAGTGGACATCCTTGTCTTGTTCCTGATCTTAGAGGAAATGCTTTCAGTTTTTCACCATTGAGAATGATGTTTGCTGTGGGGTTTTCACATATGGCCTTTATTATGTTGAAGTAGGTTTCCTGTATGCCCACTTTGTGGAGAGTTTTTTTCATAAATCAGTGTTGAATTTTGTCAAAAGCTTTTCCTGCATCTATTGAGATGACCATATGGTTTTTTTCTTCAATTTATTAATATGGTGTATCACATTGATTGATTTGCATTTATTGAAGAATCCTTGCATATCTGGGATAACCAACTTGATCATGGTGTATGATCCTTTTAATTTGTTTTTGGATTCTGTTTGCTAGTATTTTGTTGAGGATATTTGCATCTATATTCATCAATGATATTAGTCTGTAATTTTCTTTTGTTTCAGTATCTTTGTCTGGTTTTGGTATCAAGGTGATTGTGGCCTCATAGAATAAGTTTGGGAGTGTTCCTTCCTCTGCAATTTTTTGGAAGAGTTTGAGAAGGATGGGTGTTAGCTCTTCTCTAAATGTTTGATAGAGTTCACCTGTGAAACCGTCTGGTCCTGGACTTTTGTTTGATGGAAGATTTTTAATCACAGTTTCAATTTCATTACTTGTGATTGGTGTGTTCATATTTTCTATTTCTTCCTCATTCAGTCTTGGAAGGTTATACCTTTCTAAGAATTAGTCCATTTCTTCCAGGTTGTCCATTTTATTGGCCTAGAGTTGCTTGTAATAGTCTCTTAGGATGCTTTGTATTTCTGCTGTGTCTGCTGTAACTTCTCCTTTTTTATTTCTAATTTTATTGATTGGAGTCCTACCCTCTTTTTCTTGATGAGGCTGGCTAATGGTTTATCAATATTGCTTAACTTCTCAATGAATCAGCTTTTCGTTTTATTGATCTTTCTATTGTTTTCTTTGGTTTTATTTCATTTTTTTTTGCTCTGATCTTTATGATTTCTTTCCTTCTGCTAACTTTGGGTTTTCTTTGTTCTTCTTTCTCTACTTCCTTTAGGTGTAAAGTTAGATTGTTTATTTGAGATTTTTCTTGTTTCTTGAGGGAGGCTTGTATAACTATAAACTTCCCTCTTAGAATTGCTTTTGCTTCATCCCATAGGATTTGGATCATCGTGTTTTCATTGTCATTTGTCTCTAGGTATTATTTGATTTCCTCTTTGATTTCTTCAGTGATCTCTTCGTTATTTAGTAACGTATTGTTTAGCCTCCATGTTTTTGTGTTTTTTACGAGTTTTCCCTGTAATTGATTTCTAATCTCATGGCATGTTGGTCAGAAGAGATGCTTGGTATGATTTCAGTTTTCTTAAATTTACTGAGGCTTGATTTGTGACCCAAGATGTGATCTATCCTGGAGAACGTTCCATGTGCACTTGCGAAGAAAGTGTAATCTGCTGTTGTTGGATGGAATGTCCTACAAATATCAATTAAGTCTATCTGGTCTACTGTGTCATTTAAAGCTTCTGTTTCCTTATTAATTTTCTGTTTGGATCATCTGTCTATTGGTGTAAGTGAGGTGTTAACATCCCCCACTATTATTGTGTTATTGTCGATCTCCTCTTTTATAGTTGTTAACAGTTGCCTTATGTATTGAGGTGCTCCTATGTTGGGTGCATATATATTTATAATTGTTATATATTCTTCTTGGATTGATCCCTTGATCATTATGTAGTATCCTTCCTTGTCTCTTGTAACATTCTTTATTTTAAGGTCTTTTTTTATCTGATATGAGTATTGTTACTCCAGCTTTCTTCTGATTTCCATTTGCATGGAATATCTTTCTCCATCCCCTCACTTTCAGTCTGTATATGTCCCTAGGTCTGAAGTGTAGACAGCATTTATATGTGTCTTGTTTTTGTAACCAGTCAGCAAGCCTGTGTCTTTTGGTTGGAGCATTTAATCTATTCATGTTTAAGGTAATTATCAATATGTATGTTCCTATTACCATTTTCTTAATTGTTTTGGGTTTGCTTTTGTAGGTCCTTTTCTTTTCTTGTGTTTCCCACTTAGAGAAGTTCCTTTAGCATTTTTTGTAGACCTGGTTTGGTGGTGCTGAATTCTCTTAGCTTTTGTTTCTCTGTAAAGCTTTTGATTTCTCCATCGGATCTGAATGAGATCCTTGCCAGGTAGAATAATCATGGCTGTAGGTTCTTCCCTTTCATCACTTTAAGTATATCATGCCACTCCATTCTGTCCTGTAGAGTTTCTGCTGAGAAATCAGCTGGTAACCTTATGGGAGTTCCCTTTTATGTTATTTGTCATTTTTCCCTTGCTGCTGTCAATAATTTTTCTTTAATTTTTGCCAATTTGATTACTATGTCTCTCGGTGTGTTTCTCCTTGGGTTTATCCTGTATGGGACTCTGCACTTCCTGGACTTCGGTGGCTATTTCTTTTCCCATGTTTGGGAAGTTTTTAACTATAATCTCTTCAAATATTTTCTCTGGTCCTTTCTCTTTCTCTTCTCCTTCTGGGACCCCTATAATGCAAATGTTATTACATTTAATGTTGACCCAGAGTTATTTTAGACTGTCTTCATTTCTTTTCATTCTTTCATTCTTTTTTCTTTATTCTGTTCTGCAGCAGTGAATTCCACCATTCTGTCTTCCAGGTCACTTATCCGTTCTTCTGCCTCAGTTATTCTGCTATTGATTCCTTCTAGTGTAGTTTTCATGTCAATTATTGTATTGTTCATCTCTGTTTGTTTGTTCTTTAATTCTTCTAGGTCTTTGTTAAACATTTCTTGCATCTTCTTGCTCTTTGCCTCCATTCTTTTTCCGAAGTCCTGGATCATCTTCACTATCATTATTTTGAATTCTTTTTCTGGAAGATTGTCTATCTCCATTTCATTTAGTTGTTTTCTGGGGTTTTATCTTTTTCTTTCATCTGGTACATAGCCCTCTGCCTTTTCATGTTGTCTAACTTTCTGTGAATGTGTTTTTTTCCCACAGGCTGCAGGATTGTAGTTCTTCTTGCTTCTGCTGTCTGCCCTCTGGTGGATGATGCTATCTAAGAGTCTTGTCTCTGTTTTCTTATATCAACTGATTATTACATAAATTCTTACATATAAGCAAATATTCATTTTAAGAACAAGGTGCATAATACACAAAGATATTAAAGTGTTACTTTGAGTGTGGAAGTATCTGTTAAGTTTTGGGTGAAGTTTAAGTACCCAAATGCTACTATCATTTATCCTCTCTACTTTTGGAGTTCTAAACTAATAGAAGGTGGCACAAATGAATGAAAGTCATGTATGAAATAATATAACAATTTTATCAGTTCTTTGGAAGGTGTTTAATATAATAGAGCAAAGATGTAACAAAGACTTGATTTTTGAGTGTGGCCTAGGTGTCATGCCAAATTGGATTTCTTCTTGAGTATCCTGAATGTGAATATTGGAACCCACATACTCATGCATGCCTATGCAAAGAGATAGTGATTATGGGGAATTTACCAAGTCTTTTTACCTGAATAGCCTCATATTATAGGACCTGGATTGAAAGAAAAAAGGACAGACTTCTCCCAGCAGAAAGAAACCCTGTCCAGCTGGAACCAGAAAGAAGAGAGCCTGATGCATTTGTAGTGGAAGACGAGGTGAGAAATAAAGTATTGTTAACTGGAAGGTATAGTAAACTGACACATCACTGAATGTGGCCCAATTATTTCATATTCTGGACAATTGGATAAGCAACTCCTCTTGCCAGAAAGAGGACATAGGAAAGTACTTAAGAGAGGAGAGTTTGAATGGGGAGAATCAGATGTTCGTGACCAGAGAGGTATGTGCTTCTGGGATACATAGGATGTCTCCTACAAAATGTCACTTCTCCAAGGTTGGGAAACATAACCAACCTACCAGATACATAGAAACAAAAACAGCAAATTGAGCAAAATAAGGTGACAGAGGAACATGTTCCAAACAAAGGAATGATATAAAACCCCAGAAGAACAGCTAAGTAAAGTGGAGATAGGCAATCTACCCAATAAAGAGTTCAAGGTAATGATTCTAAAGTTGATCAGAGAATTTGGGAGAAGAATGGATGAACAGAATGAGAAGTTTTAAAAAAAAAAACAGTTAGAAAATATGAAGAAGAATCAAAGATGAAGAATATAATAACCAAAATTAAAAATACACTAGAAGGAATAAACAGCAGATTAAGTGATACAGATGAATGGGTTAGCAAGCTGGAAGACAGGAAGTGGAAATCACTGAAGCTGAAAGAAAAAGAAAAAAGAACAAAAAGAAATGAGTAGAGTTTAAGAGACCTCTGGGACAACATCAAATGCACCAACTTTTGCATTATAGGGGTCTCAGAAGGAGAAGAGAGAAAGGGGAAGAAAATATATTTGAAGAGATAATAGCTGAAAACTTCCCTAACATGGGAAAGGAAACAGACATCCAAGTCAAGGAAGCACAGAGAGTCCCAAACAGAATCAACCCAAAGAGGACCACACTAAAACACACTGTAATTAAAATGGTAAAAATTAGAGATAAAGAGAAAATATTAAAAGCAGCAAGGGGAAAGCAACTAGTTATGGACAAGGGAACTCCCATAAGGCTATCAGACAACCTTTTCAGCAGAAATTCTGCAGGCCAGAAGGGAGTGGCACAATATATCTAAAGTTGTGGAAGGAAAAAACCTACAATAAAGAAATTCTACCTGGCAAGGCTTTCAATCAGATTTGACAGAAAAATCAAAAGTTTTACAGAGAAGCAAAAGCTTGTGATGCTGTCTTTTGTTCAGCATCACAAGAACAGCTTTACAAAAAATGTTCAAGAGAATTCTTTAAGCAAAAAAGAAAAGGACACAACTAGAAACATAAAAATTATGAAAGGAAAAATTCATTGGTAAAGGCAAATATAAACTAAAGATAGTAAATCAATGACATACAAAGCTAGTAGGAAAGTTAAAAGACAAAAGTAATAAAATCATTTATTCCCCAATAAATAGTTAAGGGATACACATATGATAATATGTAAAATATTATTTCAAAAATAGTAATTGTGGTAAGGGGAGAGTTAAAATGCAGGGTTCTTAAAATGCTTTTGATATTAAAAGATCAACAACTTAAAATAATTATACATATATAATTTTATATATATATAGACTGCTATATATATAAACCTCTCGGTAACCACAAATAAAAAAAACTATAATAGATATAGACACAAAAAGAAATAGGAATCCAAATATAACACTAAACATAGTTCAAATCACAAGGGATGAAAACAAAAGAAGAAAGGAACAAAAAAGAACTATATAAACAACTCAAAAACAATTAACAAAATATCAGTAAGTACATAGATATCATTCATTACTAATTTGTATGGACTATATGCTCTAATCAAAGATAAAGCATGGCTAAATGGATTCAAAACAAAGCCTCATATATATGCTATATGCAAGAGATTCACTTCAGATCTAAAAGCATATAGAGACTGAGTGTGAGGGGATGAAAAACAGTATTCAATGCAAATGGAAATCAAAAGAAAGCCCAGGTAGCAATTACTCATATGAGACAAAATACACTTTAAAACAGGCTGTAACAAAGAAGAATATTATATGATCATCAAGGGATGAATCCTAGAAGATATAACAATTGTAAATATATATGCATCCAACATAGAAGCACCTAAATATATAAGGCAAATATTAACACACATAAAGGGAGAAATAGACAGTAACACAATAATAGTAGGGAACTTTAACACCTCACTTACATCAATGGACAAATCATCCAAACAGAAAATCAATAAGGAAACGCCTTAAATGACACATTATACCAGATAGAATTAATGGATATCTATAGGACATTCCATGTAAAAACAACAGAATACACATTCTTTCCAAGTGCACCTGGAACAGTCTCCAGGATAGATCACATGCTAGGCCACAAGTCTCTGTAAATTTAAGCAAATTGAAATCATATCAAGCATGTTGTAAAACACTACAGTGTTTTAAGGCTAGAACTCAGCTACTAGAAAAAAATGCAAAAAATGTACAAACACATGGAGGCTAAATATTATGTTACTAAATAACTAATGGATCACTGAAGAAAAAAAAAAAATACATGGAGATAAGTGAAATAAAAACACAACGATCCAAAACCTATGGGGCGTAACAAAAGCATTTCTAAGAGAAACATTCATAGCTATACAAGCCTACCTTGGGAAACAAGAAAAATCTCAAATAAACAATCTAAACTTACCTACACCTAAAGTAACTAGAAAAAAAAAGAATAAAATCCAAACTTAATAGAAGAAATCATAAAAATTAGGACAGGAATAAATAGAAACTAAAACAGCAATAGAAATGTTCCATAAAACTAAGAACTGGTGCTTTGAAAAGACAAACAAAACTAATAAACCTTCAGCCAGATTCATCAGAAAGAAAGAGCAGGGGCTACTCTTCGTTGCGGTGTGCGGGCTTCTCATTGCAGTGGTTTCTCTTGCTGTGAAGCATGGGCTCTAGGCAAATGGGCTCCAGTAGTTGTGGCTCGAGGGCTCTAGAGCGCAGGCTCAGTAGTTGTGGCATACGGGCTTTGTAGCTCCACGGCATGTGGGATCTTCCAGGACCAGGGATTGAACCCATGCCCCTGTATTGACAGGCAGATTCTTAACCACTGTGCCACCAAGGAAGCCCTGGAAAAATTTGTATTGTTGAAATGACCATACTACCCAAGGTAATCTACCAATTCAATGCAATCCCTGTCAAAATACCACTGGCTTTTTTCACAGAACAAAAAATTTGTATGGAAACACATAAGGCCCCCCAATAGCCAAACCAGTCTTGAGAAAAAAGAACAAAGCTGGAGGTATCACACTCCCTGATATCAGACTACACTACAAAGCTAAAGTAATTAAAATAGTATGGTATTGGCACAAAAACAGGCACATAAATCAATGGAACACAATAGAGAGCCCAGAAATAAACCCACATACTTATGATCAATTAATCTTTGATAAAGGAAGCAAGAATATACAATGGGGAAACTCCTAAAGGAAAACAGGCAGAACAATCTTTAGCAGTGACAATCTTGGTAGCAACATTTTTTTGGATCTGTCTCCTAAGACATAGGAAACAAAAACAAAAGTAAATAGGACAAAATTAACCTTCAAAAGATTTGGTACAGCAAACAAAACAATGGACAAAACAAAAAGGCAACCTACTGATTGGGAGAAAATATTTGCAAATGATATGAACAATAAAAGGTTAATATCCAAAATACAAAAACAGCTCATACAACTCAATATCAAAAAAAAAATCAATTAAAATAGGTAGAAGACCTGAAGAGACTTTTTCTGAAGAAGACATACAGTTGGCCAACAGGCATATGAAAAGATGCTCAACATCACTAATCATCAGGGAAATGCAAATCAAAACCACAGTGAGATACTACCTCACACCGGTCATATGACTATCATCAAAAAGACCACAAGTAACCACTTTGGTGAGGATGTAGAGAAAGAGGAACCCTTGTATACTGTTGGTGGGAATGTACATTGGTGCATCCACTGTGAAAACATTACGGAGTTTCCTCAGAAAACTAAAAAAGAACTATCATCCAGTAATTCTACTCCTGGGTATATATCCAAAGAAAATGAAACCACTAATTAAAAAATATACATGTACCCCAATGTTCATAGCAGCATTATTTACAATAACTAAAATAGGGAAGCAACCTAAGTCCATCAACAGATGAATGGATAAAGAATATGTGTTATGTGTATATAATGGAATGCTACTTAGTCATAAAAAAGAATGAAATTTTGCCATTTGCAACAACATGGATGGACTTGAGAGCAATTTTGCTTAGCAAATAAGTCAGACAGAGAAAGACTACTACTGTATGGTATCACTTATATGTGGAATCTAAAAATTAAAACAAATGGATGAATACAACAAAACAGAAACAGACTCACAGATATAGACAACAAACTAGTGGTTACTAATGGGGAAACAAAAGATGGGAGGGGTAGGGGATATAAAATAAATAAGCTACAAGGTTATATTGCACTGCATAGGGAATATAGCCAATATTTTATAATAAGTTTAAATGGAGTATCAAGTATAAAAATTTTGAACCGCTATGTTGTACACCTGAAAATAATATAATATTGTAAATCAATTATGATTCAATAAAGAAAAAAAATTTAAAGTTCCTATCCTTGGGCAGAATGCATTTCAAAAGGGGGTGATGGTTCACTAACGACAATAAACTGTGGTTAATGTCACGGCTATATAAAATTATATGGGAAGTTAAACAAATTAAAAGTCATTTTTGAGATATTGGAAAGGGAATGAGCTTGTTCACATAGGCTTTTCAAGATGGGCCTTGAGCTGGGGGAACATTTGAGGTACGTAGCAATTCTCTAGTAATAGAAGTATGCAAAAGGGAGTTCCCTGGTTCTCTAGTGGTTAGGATTTAGCACTTTCACTGCAGAGGCCTGGGTTCAGTCCCTGGGTGGGGACCTGAGATTCTGCAAGCCACATGGCATGCCCCCCCCAAAAAAAAAGAAGAAAAAAAACCAAACCCCAAACCCCCCGACATACTGCTAAGGCTGTTCTGAGAAGACTTATCACATTAAAAAAAGAAAGTAGGCAAAAATATTTCAGTGGATAGAAGTAACTACATGGGCATGGCAAACAGGTTAGCCTGCTGTAACAAAGAGAGGCAAAATTACTGTGACTTAAAGTAGATAGAAATGTATTTATTCTTAATTAAGATCTGTTTAGTTAGGCCAAGGCTTTGTTAGTGACTTAATGGAGCCCAAAACTATTTCTTCCATCTTGTTACAGTCTCTTTCAAAATTAGGTTTCCATCTTGTAGTACAGGATGGCTCCTCTTCTACCATCATGCTCTCTTTCTAGGAGAAAAGTAAAATAAAGCACAAATCCCATCTGTCTAAAGAAACATCCTGGAAATTTCACACATTTCTTCTACTCCCTTGTCCAAATATTAGCCAGATGGCTACATTGATGTATAGGGGAGGATAGGAAATGGAATCTTCTGGTAGACCACGTGCCCACCTAAAATTCTGGAGGTTACATTATTAAAGAAAAGAAAGAAGGTTATGGGAGGAAAAAGGCTGTTGTTGCTAAGTATGGGAGTGAATTTCCCCAAATTATCTCTTCCATTGTATAAATTTTCATAAAATAGAGTTTTCAGTTCTCTGTATCAAATGAAAGACATATTTTGGACAAAACTGTAGGGAAAATAGACTGATATTTTAATCTCTGCTCCAAGTTATTGATTGAAATTCAGAGTTGGCAAGTGAACTACTATGACTGAGAGATGTACTTATGAGTGCTTGCATTACAGTTAGTTGTAACTAACACACACTCCCCCTGTCTTCCTGCTGTTTCTTTGGAACTCCTTCTCAGACTGCTTTGATAGTTCTACCCTCTCTGTACCTCCTTTAAATGTTGGATTATTGAGGCTCAATCTTGGGTTCTTTTCAGCCAACATTCTCTAAAGAGACCATACACATTTTAATACCGCTTGTGGACTGAGAATTTCCAAACCTAGAGCTCCAGTTTAGACCTGGAATTTTAAGTTCAGATATGTAGATCCAAGTGCTTACTTGACACCTCCACTGAATGTCTCTCAAAATTTATAAGCACCGAGTCTGGATTCTTGATTTCTCCCTAACTCAATCTGTTACACAGATTACATTATTCCACTGCTAAAATGTTTAGTTCCCATTCCCTTTAGAATAAAATCCAAAATTCTTATCTTGCTTACAAGGTTCTTTATGCTCAAAATTCACCTCCCTCTCTAACCTCATCTTTCACATTCATAGAAGGAAACCCACTCATTTTGCTCCAACACTTAGCTTCCATGTGCCATGATCTTTCCTACTCCCAAATATATGCATATATCTTTTTCTATCTATTTCTGTGTATGCTCTTCTCACTTTCAGCCTTCTATTATTTTCAATGTTTCTCCTTGTTTCTTCTAAAAAGTATCTGTGTATTTTTTCAATTCAGTCTGATTATTGTTACCTTTTACATGATGAATTTTATCCATTCAGATTTATTATGAACATTAATATATTAGGATTTATTTCCATTATACTATGTCTACATTTTTTTTTTGCTATATCCTTCTTGGGTTGCTTTTTTCCCTTTTGCATCCCTTCTATTCCATTACAATTTTTTTCTTTCTTATGCTACCAATTTCCCTCTGTTGGTTCAAAATTTATAAGTTCTATTTTATTTTAGTGGTTACTTTGAAATTTTAGCTTGCTTGCTAAAGTCTAAATTTGATCTCTTTATTCTTCTACTGAATGATACAAGACCTTATATCATTAACTCCTGACAACACCCAACTTTCCTATGCTAGCTGGCATGAAAATTCTTGAAGAGTATTTTAATTCTATATTTAACTCTCTTATTAGAAGTTATTATTACTGTTTTATACAGTCAATATTTATTTAGAATTATCTATGTTTGTCTTTTTCTTTCCTCATTTATTTCTTCTTCATGTTTGACCTTCAATTTGAATCATTTTTCTTCTTCTTGAATGACATATTTAAAAATTTCTTTTAATGGAAATCTTTTGGTAGTAAACTCTTTTTTGATTATCTGAAGGTGTCCTTTTTCATTCTCATTTGCTAGGTATACAATTATGTGACAGCATATATTTTTCTAAAACTTTATGTTATTTCATTCTCTTCTAGCATTCATTTTTTTTTTATTTTGAGAAGTTGGATATCTACTGTTACCTTGTAGCTAATCTGTTTTTCTTTTTTAGATGCTTTTAACATTTGTCTTTTATTTTACAATTTTACCATAAAATGACTAGCTAGGTATTTCATTTTGTTTATATTGCAAGAAATGCAAGTCTGTATGTTTGTTCTAAATCATTTTATCAGTTGATTATCATATCAATTGTCATTTTCCTATGAAGGTATTAATTAAAACAATTTGTAGTTCTAGGGATAATAGTAGTGGTAATAATAATACAAATTCAAATGGAAGTTGAAGAATAGCTGCTGTGCAATTATTTTGGAATTCTCTAATTTTTCTTTTCACTCAGTAACCACTCTTCCCCACCAAGAGAAACCATGGTCATTAGTTCCTTTTCAAACTATTGAATAATACGGCCACAATGTGGTTGAGATCACCATTGTTACCCTCTGATCCTTGGTTGCATTTTGATCATATTAAGCTTTGGTACTAACTAAACATCACAGGGGCATGAAAGAAAATCATCATGACACCACATTATGTTTTGCAAATGGACATTTAGAGAGCTGGAGGAAACTGTTCAATTTGTATGACTTTTAAGGAGATACTAATGTGTCATATATGTCTTTGTTTTTGAGATTATCACATGACAAAATGCCTTAACTTGTTAATTGTAGGTCGTGCTTTATTAGGCATCTATCATCACTTTTTATCACATAAAAGATCTTCCTAACTGAAATAAACACCTTCTAGCAGTGTAGGATTTAATTGTTTAAGATCATTTATATCCTATAATAAGTACCTCATGGTTTTAGAAAATTGGCATTGAATATAAAATAATAGATTTTAAAGCACTGACATAACCATAGGAATATGATTCTATGTGTTTATATGGTAACAGAACAATAAACACTTAAAACATTTTCTGGAGAGAAAGCTGGGTGTGTTTGTGTATACATGCACGTATATGCAGAACCATGTGTATGTACGTGACTCTGCATATTTGAGTCAACTTTCCACATTGTATTCTGGCCTCTTAGCATATCATGACCCCGTGTTTTGGAATCTATTATAAAGTGACATTTTCCAAGAAAACGTTCCATTAAAGAATGTTCAATCCAGGTCCCTCACAATTACATATAAACGTTTGGTCTGGATTGGTTATTATCTATCTGACATTCAGTTGTGGGTTTTCTAGGGTAAAAATTGCCGTGAATGGATACAAGTTTAATAAATGTGATTTGGGTAAGGATAGTTTCTGTTCTGTTTAAGGAAAAGTCTTTTTGCTTCAAAACACACAAAATTTAGGAAAAATGACAAGATGTACTTCATTTTAAGTAGCATCATAATACTTATTTTTCACAGAGAAGTTAAAAGCCACTAAACAGAAGAAGATACTGGAGAGAAGTGCCATTCTCCATTGCTTGACATTGTCTTGAGAAGTCCTATCAAGTGACACGAACTCAAGACAACTCTTTGTTTCTCTACATTTTCCACCTTGTTTATCCTCTTTCCTCCATTGCACGTCCAAATCCTTTGTTTCTCTCCTCTTCTTCTTCTATTGGCATATTTCAGGCCTGCCCGAATGATGGCCCTCCCAACTCCACCACTTCCCATGGGTGTAACCTCTCTCAGCCTTGGCTTCTTCATCCACAAAATGAGAGGGCAGGGAGCAGGGAGAGAGGATTAAAGCAGATTGTGCTGAGACAGTGCTTAGTACAGTGCCTGGAGCATGCTCAGTGTTTAAAATAAGCATTATAAGTAAGTAATAAAGGCATAAATACCACTAATAAATAAAAGTATAAAAATAATAAAACAAGAGGTTATATGAATCACAAATCTTTGACTGGACATGTTCAAAGTCAGATCATGAGAAAATATAGTCCAAGTTTCTATATAATTGGAAACAAAGAAACAAAAAAAACATAAACAATTACAAATAGATTGCAGTAGTTACTTTTAATTATTCTTCTTTCTACTTTTCACATTGCTCCTAGCATCTGGTAAATGATAAATCAATTTGACACTAAAATCTACAGATGCAAAGCTGTTTTTAAGCTTGTGTTGAAGGGTTGCTACAATGAAAGTGAGAATAGTCACAGCTGTGCTTTCCATTTCACTAAATGCTACTGCACAAATAGACTGGAATAGAATTTAAGGGCCCTTCAAAGAAAGCCCTATTAAAGCTTTCTCCTTCTCAGTCACCCAATTCCATGTCAGGTTTCTACTAAACAAAGAGTTCATAGCCAGCACTGGTGTCCACTGCAAAGTCTGAAAATAGGTGTAGAACAAAGCATTGGATAATTTCATTTAAATTTAAGCTTGGCTTTTTTCAATCACTTCTGTAATGGAATAAAATAGACAAACTCTGCTTCTTGGCATCTAAGAAAAGTAGATAAAGTGCCATTCCTCATTAAATGTGGAGAAAAGGTAAATTAATGTGATAAATTCTACAAAAATTAAACTATTAGTTAACATTTTCCAAAAAAATAAAACCCAAACCTTATTGCTTAGTGAAATTTTATTGTGATTATTTTCTTTCCTAGGTGACTCACTAAACTTATTCACTTCACTTCAATCCCCTAGTTCTCAAATTTATCAGCAGCTAAGTGTCAAGAAAATCTCCTTGAAGAAAACGTAGATTCTTGGGCCACCTCCAGAGACTGATTCAGGGGTCTAGAGTAAGAATCTGTGATATAATAAGGCACCTTGATCAGGGTTGGGATACCATGCCTCTGACTCATGGGCAAAATCCAGCCAATGGGCAAAATTGTCCTATGGCCTGTCCTTGTAAAGTCTGCCTAAGAGTGGTTTTTACATTTTTAAAGGGTTGCAGAAAGAAAGGAAAGCAAAGACAAGGAAGAGAAGAGAAGGGAAGGGAAGGGAAGGATATACCCCCCACAAAGCCTGAAATATTTATCATCAGACCCTTTCCAAAAAAGTTTGCCAACCTCTGCCCTAGATGATCCTGGTTCATTCACTTTACAAATATGTAATGACCACTCACTCTGTGTTGGGAGTGCTCCCTGGCTCTGGTGATAAGGGACACAGGGACCAAAAGAGGCAGAAACCAGTGTCTAAGTCTCATGTAGGTTGCATTGCATGTGGGACAGATCACAATTAACTTGTAATTATGGTTGTGAAGCACAAACTATACATTAATGAGGTAACTTTAAATAGTAATTTGTTATGAAGAAAATATAACAATGATATATCTTCTCCAAGGTGACATTTGAACTAAGCTCTGAACACCTGGCTTGGCTACAGTGTGTAGATTTGGAGAGAGCTCGCCCACTACACGGAAGGAAGGGTAAAGGCAAGAGCCTAAAGTCAGAAATGAGTTTGGACTCTTCGGAGAGGCCAGTGCGGGTAGAATAGAGGGTAGAGGAGGAGCTTGAGGAAATGTGGTCAACACAGCAAGTCCTGAAGGCTGGATGGGTTATCAGGAGGACTTTTACATTTTAATCTAAGTGCAATGGTACCATAGCCTCTAAACTCCATTTTCAAACACATGCCTTAGAAATAAATGAAGAGCGTGTCACTACTCTGAGATATATTAAAACTCAAATTATAATGATTAAGTTAAGAAAAGACAGACACCTAAAAAACAATATTCTTGCAGAACAAATTTGGTATTTTTCCTCACTTTGTGTTCATGAATAATCTTAGGGGATATAAAATCAGAATTAATTATAGACTAATGTACTAAAGTAAATATATTTAATTCAGACTCAGTCTTGAAGGAAGATAAATGCTTTAAAAGTGCTTTATTTCTTAGGAAACTATATGTACACAAATCTGAGTTCATTGAAGATAAAGATTATATTTTATTTAAAGTTATAATATCAAAATTTATTCTTTAAGTAAAGTCCTCTGTCCCTGATAATGGATCTCATAACACATATACTTATGTGAAATATAAAATAAACTTTAAAAAGAGTAATAACTTTTGGTTTTAGAGACTTAACATTCTCCATGGTAACTATGATATATTATGATGACTTAACCATAAAGGCAAGTGTGAGAACCCAGTGAATAATTCATGCTGTCTGGCCCTCACTTCATGCATTAATTGCATTAGACATCAGCTTCAATGGAAAATCCATTTAAAAATGAACTGGATGGCACTGAACATAATAGTAACAAGGAATCTAAAAGACCATAAGGTAAACTGCAACATTTATTATTTTTAAACATTAATTTTGTTTTGCCAAATAAGAATATAAATAATGCATAATATAAAACTTATTCACATGCGCCCAACAAATGTCTAAACAGAAACATTCAAATACATTAAAAAAAATCATGTCATATCCAGCTGGCACTGAATTTAATGAATTTGAAGAGACAACCTCTGGGACTGGGAGAATATGGTGGCACAAGTTGAGAATATGCAGTGATTTCTCAGTCACCTGGCAAATCATTAATGATCTTTATATGTTTGTCTCCCTGATGAGACCAAAGCTTTTGATGATAGCATTCATTATTTAGTACTTCATATTTGTAAGCACTCGATAGATGTTTGCTAAAAGAAAGAATTTTCTCTTGCCAAATTCCAAATAAAATATTAATAATGTTAAACTATATGCAAAGACATGTCATCAGATACACATGGTAAATAACACAGAGCTGGTATTGGTGCCTTTACACCACAATGCCCTGGGTGCCAGAGAGAAATTCTGAACCTTGTTTATTTTCCCAGGAATGGAAGAGAGTAGCTCTTCTCTGAGGTTTTAAGGGAGAAGCAGCATTAAAGGCATTTTACTGGATGGCTTTGTACTCTGATGAATGAAGCAAATGAAATGATTAACCTGAAATGACACCTTCAGACCTGGGGACATCCAGTCTCACCCTGTCACTGACTTCCCTTGATTCTTTTTCTTCCTTTGTTCCTTTATAAGTTTTTCTTAGGATAATGATATTATTATTTTTATAAATATGATGCATGCTTATTACAATGTCAACCAATACAGAAACAAAAAAGATGAAGAAAATTTAAAATTACATACTTGGAAAAAAATAAGTAAAATCACACTACTTGTAAAGAGACATTATTAACATTGGATGAACATAATTCCAACATCTCTGTGCATATATTTATATCTATAAAAGATATATTCACATATATACAGAAAGATAAATACATTTATAAAAATGTATCACACCATGCATACTATTCTTAAAGTATGAACCATTACATTTAAATTTATATGTAGTAGGAGGGAATTAAAGTAATTGTGGAACTTCAGATAAGTATTTCTGCACAAAAGATATTTAATCTGCAAAAGACCCTCCAATTTTAAAGAAATAATAAAAAATACAAATTACAGTTCTATTTTTTAACTACATATTTTGCTTTTTTGAGAATAACAATTGGCTCCCAGCTATTAATATTAGTGTATTCCCTCCTTGACCCATCCCTTGTGCCCTAAATCTAAATTTTGTTATTTAGATATTTTTTAAGTTGATAAAGGGCATAATAATATTTACATTCTTTTTATGCATTGATTATTTTCCATTGTATTTAGTCTTTCTATGGCTTTTCCATTTCTGACCTCAATTTGAATGACCTTTGAGTGACTGAATTCCACCATCAATTGTTGAAAAGAAATTCAGAGCTTCTACATTCCCCGAGTCCTTGCAGGTTGGAGAATATCTGCCTATTGCCTTGATAACAGAATAACATGGCTGCGTATAGAATTTGACAATACTGCTTTTTCTCAGAATTTTGGAGACATTGCTCTGTGGTACTTCCACACTGAGTGCCTTTCACTGAGGCTTCTCCATCAATGACTTTATTGGCTTGATTTAATTGCATGGTACTTTTTTCCCCAAGAAGAACTCAAAAGTGCTTTAGTCCTCGAGGTCTTCCATATTTGAAAGTATCTGCCTCTTGCCCTTATATTTGAACACCAGTGTGACAGCAGCGTGCATTCTCCTGGGGGTCCTTCTACACAACTTGCAGACGTGGCTTCTCTGTGTCATGGCATTGAATGTGGCTGGGACCACGTCCGAGGATGGCCTATTTTGCTCACATCTTTCCTTGTGAGGGTTTTGTTTTTCTCCTTGGATGCCTGAAGAATTATCTTGGAAGTAACAGTAACTCACTCAGGCGAGGCCTGAGAGTTGACTTCTCCATACTCATTTTTCTTGGAAGACAGTGTGGTCTTTCACTCTGCAGATGCAATCCTTCCTTTGTTTCAGGGATCTTTTCTTCATATATATTATTTTTTCCTCTGCTTTCACTGTGGTTATCTTGGTCCTTTCCTCTATTAAAGTAACTCCACTTCAGCTCCCTCTATTATGTTCCTTATTATTTCTAATTCATTTAGAAGTTTGTCATCAGGCTTAAGTGATGTCTCAGTTTTGGAGTTTTTCCACTGCAATACCAACTTATTTCATTCTGTGGTTTTATTATGTTTTTTTGTGTTATTGTACTCATGTGATTATTATATTTTCTTTTAGTAAAACTACTTGGAGAATTTTCTTCTATTTTTCAGACTGTGTTCCTAGGTTAGGTTATAGGTGGTTTCTAGGTTAGGTTATGGGTGATTTCTATACTGGTGTGGTACCTTTTTTTACCCATTTAGACATAAAAGTTCTGGCCAAATAAAAAAATGTCATCAGCTGTTTTCATTTTATTATTTTGTCTATTTCAAATGATAATATCATTCATTAATATTATATAAATATATAAACATTTATAATCAATGGTGAGTCTGCTATGTAGTAATTTCCTCATAAATTTCCTAAGACTTTTAAAAAAGTTTTCTTAAGGGTTGTAAAGATGTTACTTATGTCTCAGTTTAAATGAGAAAAGAATAGAGACCACATGGAATATTATGAATTCTTCTAGTTTATAACTAGCTTTTCTCAATGGTAATTTTTTTGTGTCTCTCCTGCAAATATCTCTACTACAGTTAGGGAAAGTGTGAGAACCCTCGAGTCTTTTGACATAGGAATGAAGGATTTTGCCCAATGTTTCTGTTTCTTTTTTTAGCGGTCACCACATATGAATTATTCAAATGCTATCTTGGAAGGATCATGCATAAACTATATCAAATACATTAGCTTAAGCTTTCAGTTAATGTCTTACAGAGATGAGAGAACATCTACCAGAGCAAATAATTGGACACAGGCCAGATATTTCATCATAGGGGCTGCCTGCAGTCTGGGGAAGTGTTAAGAAGGAGGTATCTTTTCAATAGTTGGTCTGTGACTGGTTTTTGCCCACTGTAACAAACCTCCTCTTACCACTGTGGAGGTTTAAAGAGAGATGAGTGATTTGAGATCATCAGAAGACATGTTTTGTATTTATAAAATTTAGCATTTAAAATATCAGCAGTAGTGATGTAATCAACTATTCTCCTATAGACAAGGAGAAAACAGGAATTAGAAGGACAATTTCTTCCAGGAGATTTTATTTCTGACAATTACCCAATCAGAAAACTCTAAGACATTGCTTTTCTGAATTTACTGGCACAAATATTTGCTCTAGTAAACCTTACTTTTCTTATGACTATCAATAAATTCTAATTTTTCCTATGAGGCTAACTGCCTTAATAGTTACAGATACCTTTTACTGAGAGTTTACTTTGTGCCAGACATGATTTTATGCATTTTACACTTTGTTTCATGCTTAATACTTACAAGAGCCATGTACAATGCATCATATTTCTATCTTATAAATGAAGAAATGTACAAAGTGGTTTAAGAAATTTGGCAAGATCACAGATATGATAAATTTCGGAGCCAGGATATAAATCTGGGGCCATCTGACTCTAAAACACTAAGTTCTACTTCCTCTGTGAGTCAGTCAACAGACACATACATTGCTTGAGTGTCTTCCACATCCCAGATTCTAGTCTTGATGCTAGGGAGATGCTGAATAAGGAGAGCAAAGACCCTGCACTTATGGAGCTTAAATTCTAGTGAGACCCTTGAAAAAACAAACAGTGAGTGATGTAGTTCCAGTAAGATTTTTGTAAGTGCTTCTTAAGTGAATACATGTCAGCATGCATGATTGAAGCCTCCACAGTTCTATCCAATACACTCTGAAAAGTCATTTCAGGAGCTTACAGATTAACTAGTGGAAAAGAAAAATGTTTTCCTAAGCTTCACACAGAAAAAGCAGATTCTCCAAATCAGTAAGCATAAATAATATTTTAGTAAAAATGTTTTTTTAATTGGAATAGGAAGCTAGAGGTAGTTCTTTAAACTATGGGGACAACAGGAAAGTATTTGCAAAAATTAAGTAGAGAAATAGAAGACATTCTTATATATCATATATATGTATATATATCATGATGGAATGATTTACCTTCTTCTTTTCTGTGGCCTATAATAATTGCAACTCGCTAGAGATAAGCACTTAAAGAATAATAAGAAAAAGCATTTAGACTGATTTACAACCCTAATAGTGATAAAAGTGCAAAGCTAAAGTTGTCTGTGGTTATGGAATGAATATAGGCTAATATGCCTCATGCTTACTATTTTTATCTAATCATGACATGCAGATAGTTTTAAAAGGTATGTAGAAACCATATATATATATATATATATATATATATATATAACTTTGTATAAAAATAACAAAACAATTCTCCACTTTCCAATTATTTGAGATGTTTGAAAATTTTACCATATTTCCAAATAATATTCATTCATACAGTATTATTTCTTCAATTACTAATTTTAGATTTGCCATTGATTTTCTCTTTCCATAGAAAAGATTTTTTGGTTCTCCTTCACCCTTTCCTTTCTTCCTCCCAATTACTCAATATAGTTATATCACGTTTTAAAATCTATTACTGTGAATAAATAAATATTATGCATTGATTATTGTTGTTGTGTCAGGTAGTATACAATGTATATACTTCCTGGCACATTTGTTTCATATTTATGGATCATTTGGTCCTGGAAAATTTACTTTTATTATTTTTTGAAAATTTATTCTCCTCTATCTTCCATTTACTCTTTTTTTTTTTAACATCTTTGCTGGAGTATAATTGCTTTACAATGTTGTATTCGTTTCTGCTATATAACAAAGTGAATCAGCTATATGCATACATATATCCCCTCCCTCTTGCATCTCCTTCCCACACTCCTATCCCACCCCTCTAGGTGGTCACAAAGCACTGAACTGATCTCCCTGTGCTATGCAGCTGCTTCTGACTAGTTATCTATTTTACATTTGGTGGTGTATATATGTCAATGCTACTCTCTCACTTCATCCCAGCTTACCCTTCCCCCTCCCTGTGTCCTCCCCATGTCTGTGTCTTTATTCCTGTCCTGTCCCTAGGATCATCAGAACTTTTTTTTTTTTTTGGATTCCTTATATATGTGTTAGCATACGGTATTTCTTTTTCTTTTTCTGACTTACTTCACTCTGTATGACAGACACTAGGCCCATCCACCACACTACAAACAACTCAATTTCATTTCTTTTTATGGCTGAGTAATATTCCATTGTATATATGTGCCACATCTTTAACCATACATCTGTTGATGGACACTCAGGTTGGTTCCATGTCCTGGCTCTTGTAAATAGTGTTGCAATGAACATTGTGGTACGTGTCTCTTTTTGAATTATGGTTTTCTCAGGGTATATGCCCAGTAGTGGGATTGCTGGGTCATATGATAGTTCTATTTTTAATTTTTTAAGGAACTTCCATACTGTTCTCCATAGTGGCTGTATCAGTTTACATTCCCACCAACAGTACAAGAGTGTTCCCTTTCCTCCACACCCTCTCCAGCATTTATTGTTTGTAGATTTTTTGATGATGGCCATTCTGACTGGTGTGAGGTGATACCTCATTGTAGTTTTGATTTGCATTTCTCTAATGATTACTGATGTTGAGCATCCTTTCATGTGTTTATTGGCAATCTGTATATCTTCTTTGGAGAAATGTCTATTTAGATATTCTGCCCATTTTTGAATTGGGTTGTTCCTTTTTCTGAGATTGAGCTGCGTGAGCTGCTTGTATATTTTGGAGATTAATCCTTTGTTAGTTACTTCATTGGCAAATATTTTCTCCCATTTTGAGTGTTGTCTTTTCATCTTGTTTATGGTTTCTTTTGCTGTGCAAAAGCTTTTAAGTTTCAATAGGTCCCGTTTGTTTATTTTTTTTTATTTCTATTTCTCTAGGAGGTAGGTCCAAAAGGACCTTGCTGTAATTTATGTCAAAGAGTGTTCTTCCTATGTTTTCCTCTAAGAGTTCTACAGTATCTGGCTTTACATTTAGGTCTTTAATCCATTTTCACTTTCTTTTTGCATATGGTGTTAGGAAGTCTGCTAATTTCATTCTCTTACATGTAGCTGTGCAGTTTTCCCAGCACCACTTATCGAAGAGGCTGTCTTTTCTCCATTGTATATTCTTGCCTTCTTTATCAAAAATAAGGTGACCATGTGTGTGTGGGTTTATCTCTGGGCTTTCTATCCTGTTCCATTGATCTATATGTCTGTTTTCATGCCAGGACCATACTGTCTTGATTACTGTAGCTTTGTAGTGTAGTCTGAAGTCAGGGAACCTGATTCCTCCAGCTCTGCTTTTCTTTCTCAAGATTGCTTTGGCTATTCAGGGTCTTTGTGTTTCCATACAAATTGTGAATTTTTTTGTTCTAGTTGTGTGAAAAATGTCATTGGTAGTCTGATAAGGATTGTATTGAATCTGTAGATTGCTTTGGGTATTATAGTCATTTTCACAATGTTGATTCTTCTGATTAAAGAACATGGTATATCTCTCCATCTGTTTGTATCATCTTTAGTTCTTTCATTAATGTCTTATAGTTTTCTGCATACAGCTCTTTTGTCTCCTTAGGCAGGTTTATACTTAGGTATTTTATTCTTTTTATAGCAGTGGTAAATGGGAGTGTTTCCTTAATTTCTCTTTCAGATTTTTCATCATTAGTGTTTAGGAATGCAAGAGGTTTCTGTGCATTAATTTTGTATCCTGCTACTTTACCAAATTCAGTTATTTAGCTCTTGTAATTAGTTTTCCAGTAGTATGTTTAGGATTCTCTATGTATAGTATCATGTCATCTGCAAAGAGTGACAGCTTTACTTCTTTTCCAAATTGGATTCCTTTTATTTCTTTTTCTTCTCTGATTGCTATGGCTAGGAATTCCAAAACTATGTTTAATAATAGTGGTGAGAGTGGGCATCCTTGTCTTGTTCCTGATTTTATAGGAAAAGGTTTTAGTTTTTCACCATTGAGAACAATATTGGCTTTGGGTTTGGGTTTGTCATATATGGCCTTTATTATGTTAAGGTACGTTCCCACTATGTCTACTTTCTGGGGTGTTTTTATGTTAACTGGCGTTGAATTTTGTCAAAAGCTTTTTCTGCATCTATTGAGATTCTAATATGGATTTTATCATTCAGTTTCTTAATATGGTGTATCACATTGATTGATTTGTGCATATTGAAGAATCCTTGCATTCCTGGGATAAACCCCACTTGATCATGCTGTATGATCCTTTTAATGTGCTGTTGGATTCAGTTGGCTAGTATTTTGTTGAGGATTTTTACATCTATGTTCAACAGTGATATTGGCCTTTAGTTTTCTTTTTTTGTGACATCTTTGTCTGATTTTGGTATCAGGGCGAAGGTGGCCTCCTAGAACAAGTTTGGGAGTGTTCCTCCCTCTGCTATATTTTGGAAGAGTTTGAGAAGGATAGGTGTTAGCTCTTCTCTAAATGTTTGGTAGAATTCACCTGTGAAGTCATCTGGTCCTAGGCTTTTGTTTGTTGGAAGATATTTAATCACAGTTTCAATTTCAGTGCTTGTGATTGGTCTGTTTATATTTTCTATTTTTTCCTGGTTCAGTCTCAGAAGGTTGTGCTTTTCTAAGAATTTGTCCATTTCTTCCCATATGTTCATTTTATTGGCATATAGTTGCTTGTAGTAATCTCTCATGATCCTTTGTATTTCATCAGTGTGAATTGTTATTTCTCTTTTCTAATTCTGTTGATTTGGGTCTTCTCCCTTTTTTTCTTGATGAGTCTGGATAATGTTTATCAATTTTATCTTCTCAAAGAACCAGTTTATAGTTTTATTGATCTTTGTGATCACTTCCTTCACTTCTTTTTCATTTATTTCTGATCTGATCTTTATGATTTCTTTCCTTCTGCTAAATTTGGGGATTTTTTGTTCTTCTTTCTCTAATTGCTTTAGGTGTAATGTTAGGTTGTTTATTTGAGATGTTTCTTCTTTCTTGAGGTAGGATTGTATTGCTCTAAACTTCCCTCTTAGAACTGCGTTTGCTGCAACCCATAGGTTTTTATTTGTCGTGTTTTCATTGTCATTTGTTTCTAGGTATTTTTTTATTTCCTCTTTGATTTTTTCAGTAACCTCTTGGTTATTTAGTAGCATATTGTTTAGCCTCCATGTGTTTGTATTTTTTACAATTTTTTTTCCTGTAATTGATATCTAGTCTTATAACGTTATGGTCAGAAGAGATATTTGATATGATCCCACTTTTCTTAAATATACCAAGGCTTGATTTGTGACCCAAGATATGATCTATCCTGGAGAATGTTCCATGAGCACTTGAGAAGAAAATGTAGTCTCTTGTTTTTGGATGGAATATCCTAGAAATATCCATTAATTCCATCTTGTTTTATATGTAATTTAAAGCTTGTGTTTCCTTATTTATTTTCATTTTGGATGACCTATCCATTGGTGAAAATGGGGTGTTAAAGTCCCCTACTATGTTTGTGTTACTGTCGATTTCCCCTTTTATGGCTGTTAGCATTTGCCTTTTGTACTGAGGTGTTCCTATGTTGGGTGCATAAATATTTACAATTGTTATATCTTCTTCTTGGATTGAGCCCTTCATCATCATGAAGTGTCATTCTTTGTCCCTTGTAACAGTCTTTATTTTGAAGTATATTTTGTCTGTTATGAGAATTGCTACTCCAGCTTTCTTTTGATTTCCATTTGCATGGAATAACTTTTTCCATCCCTTCGCTTTCAGTCTGTATGTGTCCCTAGGTCTGAAGTGGGTTTCTTGTAGACAGCATATATACGTGTCTTGTTTTTGTATCCATTCAGCCAGTCTATGTCTTTTGGTGGAAGCATTTAATCCATTTACATTTAAAGTAATTATTGGTATGTACGTTACTGTTACCATTTTCTTAATTGTTCTGCATTTGTGTTTGTAGGTCTTTTATTTCTCTTGTGTTTCCCGCCTAGAGAAGTTCCTTTATGTTTTGTTGTAAAGCTGGTTTTGTGGTGCTGAATTCTTTTAGCTGTTGCTTGTCTGTAAAG
Organism: Orcinus orca; assembly: GCF_937001465.1. NCBI lineage: Eukaryota > Metazoa > Chordata > Mammalia > Artiodactyla > Delphinidae > Orcinus > Orcinus orca. The sequence goes on from NC_064570.1 coordinate 77,965,198, forward strand.
GTTTTAATTTCTCTATCATATCTGAATGAGATACTTGCTGGGTAGAGTAATCTTGGTTGTAGGTTTTTCCCTTTCATCACTTTAAATATGTCCTGCCACTCCCTTCTGGCTTGCAGAGTTTATGCTGAAAGCTCAGGTATTAATATTATGGGGATTCCCTTGTATGTTATTTGTTGCTTTTCCTTGCTGCTTTTAATATTTTTTCTTTGTATTAAAGTTTTGATAGTTTGATTAATATGTGTCTTGGCATGTTTCCCCTTGGAATTATCTTGTATGGTACTCTCTCTGCTTCCTGGACTTGATTGATTATTTCCTTTCCCATGTTAGGTCATTTCTCAACTATAATCTCTTCAAATATTTTCTCAGACCATTTCTTTTTCTCTTCTTCTTCTGGGACCCCTATTATTTCAAATGTTGGTGTGTTTAATGTTGTCCCAGAGTTCTCTGAGACAGTCCTCAATTCTTTTCATTCTTTTTTCTTTATTCTGCTCTGTGGCAGTAGTATCCACTATTTTATCTTCCAGGTCACTTATCCGTTCTTCTGCCTCAGTTATTCTGCTATTGATTCCTTCTAGAGAATTTTTAATGTCATTTATTGTGTTGTTCATCAGTGTTTGCTCTTTAGTTCTTCTGGGTCTTTGTTAAAATGTTTCTTGTATTTTCTCCATTCTAATTCCAAGATTTGGTTCATCTTTACTATCATTACTCTGAATTCTTTTTCAGGTAGACTGCCTATTTCCTCTTCATTTGTCTGGTCAGTTGGGTTTTTACCTTGCTCCTTCATATGCTGTGCATTTCTCTGTGTTCTCATTTTGCTTAACTTACTGTGTTTGGGGTCTCCTTTTTGCAGGCTGCAGGTTTGTAGTTCCCATTGCTTTTGGTGTCTGTTTCCAGTGGGTAAGGTTTGTTCAGTGGCTTGTGTAAGCTTCCTGATGGAGGGGACTTGTGCCTGTGTTCTGGTGGGTTGGGCTGGATCTTGTCTTTCTGGTGAACAGGGCTGCATCTGTTTGTGTGTTTTTGGGGTGTCTGTGAACTTAGTATGATTTTAGCCAGGCTCTTTGGTAATGGGTGGGACTATGCTCCTGTTTTGCTAGTTGTTTGGCATGTGGCATCTAACAATACAGCTTGCTGGCCATTTGGTGGAGCTGAGTCTTAGTGTTGGGATGGAGATCTCTGGGAGAGCTCTCCCTGTTTGATATTACGTGGGGCCGCAAGGTATCTGCTCGTCCAATGTCTTGAACTTGGCTCTCCCACCTCAGAGGCTCAGGCCTGACACCAGGCTGGAGCACCAAGACCCCAGGTACGTGGGGATTTTCTTGCTTTTGGGGAAGTCTGAGGTCTTCCGCCAGCATTCAGTAGGTGTTCTGTAGTAGTTGTTCCACTTATAGATGTATTTTTGATGTATTTGTGGGAAGGAAGGTGGTCTCCATGTCTTACTCCTCCGCCAACTTGAAGGTCCTGTTCCATTTACTGTTTATAGAATGCCTATTAGTTGGATTTTGGACCTCCTGTATTGATCCTACCCTTTACTGTTTTTCTGATCCTTCCTCCTTATTTTTTTGTTATTTTCTTCTTAATTGAAAAAATACCGTTTTATTTTTAATTTCAAACAGTTTGCTCTTTCTTTCTCCGTTTTACAGAATAATGTTTTTGTTTAATGCATATAATATCATCTTCTTCCTCTGAGGATTTTTTCCTGGTTCTTATACTGTTCCTTGTTTTTCCCATTCTTTTTTTTCCCTCAGGTTTTTTGGCTTCTCTCTTCCATGTTGGAGGCTTTCCATACATGCGTGGTGATCATTTGCTGTCTATTTGTAATTAAAAATGAGGCACTAAAAAGCTGGTATTGTGTCATATTCCAATTCTCTATCAGCTTTCCATAATTATATATTTGTATTAAGGTTACTAGTCATCTAGTTTCATTGAAAATAAAGATTATGTATCTTTCTTCTTCTCCTTATTTTTATGAAGTGATTTTAATGAAGATAATAAGGTGAAAAAGCCTTCCTTATGCTATTGAGTACTCTATTTAAAGGCCTAAGATTTTCTAATGTCAATTTTCAGGTCTATTCCCAAATCATTTAGTCTCTCAGCTTTTACATTATTTATCTAGAGTCAAATTCAGGTTTGCATTTTATCAAAAACTTCTCTAAACTTGATACTATTAATTGTTTCTGATTTTCCACAAAGGTCTTTCAGGATTTGATACAGCCTTCTGCTTTTAAATGTTAACTTCACAGCCTGACAATTATTATAATGGCATTCACTTGTCTTCTTCTTTACTCTGAATATTTATGCATTCATTAAATGGATAGTGTCCAGTAGAACTTTCTTAAAATGAAAACAATGACATATAACTGTACCTTCTATTATGGTGGCCTCTAGTACATGAGGCTACTGAACACATAAAATGTGGCTAGTGTGACTTATGTACTGGCTTTTACAATAAATTTCCTTTTAATTAATTTAAATTAAAATTTAAATAGTCACAGGTGAGTAATGGCTACCATATCTGACTCTATAGCAATAAATAAAAATTTATTAACTGTTTACTCTGTGCTGGGGACTCTTCCACACATTGAAACATATCAGCACAAAGGACAAAGATCCCTACCTTTTAGGAGCTTATATTCTAGCTGGAAACACACTCAGCAAACCATAGAAATGTACATATATCATATAATATCTTAAATTATGATATTATGGAAAAATAAAAAAGAAAACACAGGCAAGAGTGAAGAGCACTGGATGTAGAGAGTAGATGAAATGCAGCATAAGAATTTTTCATTCTATTAGGATAGGTAAAAATATTGATTTAATGTTATCACCATTTCCACTTCCTGCAGGTGAGATAACATTTTTCCTCTCTGCTCTTCCTCCCAATAACTTGCAGTACACTTTGGATTTTTGGTCACTGTTATTAAAATATTTTTCTGTCCCTTCTTTGTTTAAAATGATTTATAACTTAATAAAGTGTAAGTAACCTGAATAATACTTGTGACACAAATCATGGTGTGTCTTCTTTCAATGATAGAGACTTTTATTCATTTCTGTAGCTATGACTAGCCACTTCCATACTTTATGATAGCATTATTTACTTTCATATAGTGGGCATATGTTGTTTGGCACTCTTCATTCATTTACTCTTCTCCTGTTGAAAATACCCCAAATACCCCAGCCCCACTCTTAGTCATGTGGTTTTAAAAAGGCTCTGAGGATGGGCATGTGAACTTGACCCTGCTCCAGACATTCCATTGCCCTAGCACTGATGATTTTTCAGGAACAGAGACAAATGCATTTCTGGCTTGAGAAAGTTAGGGCAAGATTTTAGTTTGAATCTGTTTGGAAAAAGAGAAGTTCCCATTTCCCCTGCTCTTGAACTTAAGAGGATATTGAAGCTATACCTTCTGTAGCCATCTTGCTACCAAGGGAAGCCTGAGAATGGAGTCAATGTAGGGGAAGTGTTGGTGAAAGATGGAGAGAAAAGCTGGCTCCTTTTGCTATTGTTGTGGCTGTTTCAGTTACATGAGCTGACAATACCTCCTTTAAACTCCAACCACTTTGAATTATACAGTTTCACACTTGCAATGAAAAGAATACATCTCACCTTGTGTTAAGGGAGGTAAAATCACTGTATTTGAGTCAGGAGACCTCAGTTCCCTTCCTAACCCTGCCACTGATTATCTGCGTGTCTTGGAGCCAATCCCTTTATTCTCTAGATCTGGCTGCAAAATATGAGAGTTAGATAAGATGTTCTCTCTGGTCCCTTCCAGCTCTATCATTCTGTGAAGCAGTTCATTTATATGAGCATGTGACTAAAAGGACCATGACATGCCCTGAAGCTGTCCCACACTAGAGCACACACCGTCTGTCTTCTGTCAGCTGTTCACAGAGGAGTCAGGACTCATCCACACAAGTGCCTGGCTTAACTCTGCTCGTGTCGGTGCCTCCTGCTAAAACAATCATCAAGGGGTCTGGGAAATGTTCTAGAGCCTGCCCAGCTCTGATGCGTGGTCCAGCACTAAACCAAAATATGCTGTTTCCAAGGAAAACCTAGCCATATGGATTGCTTAGCTTTTATTCCTTGAAAATGTCACTTCTTTTTTCCCCCATTTTGGACAATTGCTGGGAAATGGCTTTTTAAAAGAATTCTTAACAATGAATTAATTTAAGCATACCCTTTGATAAATATAGACTGTGGTTTTAAAAAATTAAGTAGACAAGCTTAAGAAATACATGTTCCCATGCATCCTGCTATGTTTAGAGAGCGTTAGCTTCAGCGGGGTCTATGGGGCGCCTAGTGTCTGAGTAGTCAGGCCAGCTTTTGTTTTTTCTTTTTTTTTTAATATTCCGACTTTACTCCTTACTAGCTGGAGTACTTGGGCAAGTCACTTAACTTTTCTGAGCTTCAGTTATCTCTTCTATAAAATGGTGATAGTAATATTACATATTTTGTAAGGTTTTCATGAGGATGAAAGGAGAAAATAAACAAAATTTTGAGTAGAGTCCCTGACATGTTGAGGGAGTACTCAGCACAAATTTGAAAAACACTTGTTTATAATATATACATATATTACTCACTTTGTATATATACACACACCCACACATATATGTATACATGACATTTGTCATGCTAGTATGTATCTTTATGTGCATTTTTGTCATCTCTAACTATGAACATTGAATGTGTTACTCTTGTATTTCTCATTTCACATATGTAATTACAAAAAAGTGAAAATTTCAAGTCACTTATTTTATTATTTGTAATGTAAATTGCCTGAATTGTCCATCTAAATGGAATAAAATTACTCGATAAATTCCAAGTTAAACTTCATCGTCTACTCTGGGAAAAAGAATATAAATCTATCTCAAAACATTGCTGTGTCCACATAACTAGGATGCATCAACTCTGCCAACACCAGGAGCATATATTTTTCCATTGTCTTTAAAGAGCAAAAAAACTAAAATTAACAAAATACATTTCATTATTAGAGGAGGGAAAAAATATTGTCTTCTGGATCAGTGTTACTTATTGAGAAAGAAGAAGTTTATATAATTGTTTAACCCATTCAGCCTGTGGAAATCCAAAGATCACTATTAACTAGTTTTCCATTTCTAGCTTTCTGTTGCAGTTTTTATAAACTATATGAATACGTGCTAACTTCTGTGTCTTAAATTTACACAGGGTAATGAATAGTTTTTGATTGCCTTTTTAATAAAAATAATAATAGCCATTCTATTAATTTACTTAGACAATTAGCTATTGTCTAAAGAATTCAGTATCTATATCCTATGTTGATTGCAAAGTTTCATATTGGCTCTTTCAAAGCTGTGCTCAATTCTATTTTGTAATGTTAACATTTACAGAAACAGACACTAAAATGTAGCACAAAACTTTAGAACATACAAATTCAGATAATTTACTGAAGTTATTCTATTAAATGAACTTTGCTTTACAATTTTTTCCCTTTTTTTTTTGAATTTTTGAAAAAAATAAAAATTTATTTATTTTTTTACACAGCAGGTCCTTATTAGTCATCAATGTTATACATATCAGTGTATACATGTCAATCCCAATCGCACAATTCATCACACTAACACGTACACCCCACCACAGCTTTCCCCGCTTGGTGCCCATAAGTTTGTTCTCAATATCTGGGTCTCAATTTCTGCCCTGCAAACCAGTTCATCTGTACCATTTTTCTAGGTTCCACATATATGAATTAATATATGATATTTGTTTTTCTCTTTCTCACTTACTTCACTCTGTATGACAGTCTCTAGATCCATCCATGTCTCAACAAATGACCCAATTTCATTCCTTTTTGTGGCTCAGTAATATTCCACTGTATATATATATATATACCACAATCTTCTTTATCCATTCAGCTGTTGATGGGCATTTAGGCTGCTTCCATGACCTGGCTATTGTAAATACTGCTGCAATGAACATTGGGGTGCATGTGTCTTTTTGAATTATGGTTTTCAATGGGTATATGCCCAGTAGTGGGATTGCTGGGTCATATGGTAATTCTATTTTTAGTTTTTTAAGGAACCTCCATACTGTTCTCCATAGAGGCTGTATCAATTTACATTCCCACCAACAGTGCAAGAAGGTTCCCTTTTCTCCATACCTTCTTCAGCATTGGTTGTTTGTAGATTTTCTGATGATGCCCATTCTAACTGGTGTGAGGTGATACCTCATTCTAGTTTTGATTTGCATTTCTCTAATAATTAGTGATATTGAGCAGCTTTTCACATGCTTCTTGCCATCTGTATGTCTTCTTTGGAGAAATGTCTATTTAGGTCTTCTGCCCATTTTTTGATTGGGTTGTTTTTTTTTTTAATATTGAGTTGCATGAGCTGTTTATATATTTTGGAGATTAATCCTTTGTCTATTGATTCATTTGCAAACATTTTCTCCCATTCTGAGGGTTGTCTTTTCATCTTGTTTATGGTTTCCTTTGCTGTGCAAAAGCTTTTAAGTTTCATTAGGTCCCATTTGCTTATTTTTTATTTTATTTCCATTCCTCTAGGAGGTGGGTCAAAAAGGATCTTGCTGTGATTTATGTAAAAGAGTCTTCTTCCTATATTTTCCTCTAAGGGTTTTATAGTGTCCAGTCTTACATTTAGGTCTCTAATCCATTTTGAGTTTATTTTTGTGTATGGTATTAGGGAGTATTCTAATTTCATTCTTTTATTTGTAACTGTCCAGTTTTCCCAGCACCACTTATTGAAGAGACTGCCTTTTCTCCATTGTATATCCTTGCCTCCTTTGTCATAGATTAGTTGACCATAAATGTGTGGGTTTATCTCTGGGCTTTCTATCTTGTTCCATTGATCTATATTTCTGATTTTGTGCCAGTACCATATTGTCTTGATTACTGTAGCTTTGTAGTATAGTCTGAAGTCAGGGAGTCTGATTCCTCCAGCTCCGTTTTTTTCCCTCAAGACTGCTTTTGGCTATTCGGGGTCTTTTATGTCTCCATACAGATTTTAAGATTATTTGTTCTAGTTCTGTAAAAAATTCCATTGGTACTTTGATAGGGATTGCATTGAATCTGTAGATTGCTTTGGATAGTATAGTCATTTCACAATATTCATTCTTCCAGTCCAAGAACATGGTATGTCACTCCATCTATTGGTATCATCTTTAATTTCTTTCATCAGTGTCTTATAGTTTTCTGCATACAGGTCTTTTGTCTCCCTAGGTAGGTTTATTCCTAGGTATTTCATTCTTTTTCTTGCAATGGTAAATGGGAGTGTTTCCTTAATTTCTCTTTCAGATTTTTCAACATTAGTGTATAGGAATGCAAGAGATTTCTGTGCATTAATTTTGTATCCTGCAACGTTACCAAATTCATTGATTAGCTCTGGTAGTTTTCTGGTGGTATCTTTAGGATTCTCTATGTATAGTATGTCATCTGCAAACAGTGACAGTTTTACTTCTTCCTTTCCAATTTGTATTTCTTTTTCTTCTCTGATTGACATGGCTAGGACTTCCAAAACTATGTTGAATAATAGTGGTGAGAGTGGACATTCTTGTCTTGTTCCTGAACATAGAGGAAATGCTTTCAGTTTTTCACCATTGAGAATGATGGTTGCTGTGGGTTTGTCATATATGACCTTTATTATGTTGAGATAGGTTCCCTCTATGCCCACTTTCTGGAGAGTTTTTATCATAAGTGGGTGTTGAATTTTGTCAAAAGCTTTTTCTGCATCTCTTGAGATGATCATATGGTTTTTATTCTTCAATTTGTTAATAAAGCAGAAACTAACACACCATTATAAAGCAATTATAGTCCAATAAAGATGTTGAAAGAAAAAAAAGCACTGGTACACACAAAACAGCCTATAGACTTTACTGGGATGCATACATATCTAAGAACATATATTAAATGCATTAAAGTGAATATCTGTGATGGAGACGGGCAGTAAGAATGGGAACTGGGAAGAAGGGAGAAGCCAAAAATAGTCCAGAAGAGAGCCTTGCACTGAAGTGGGCCATAATCAGAGACGTATAAAGATCTCAACCCTGGGCACCAGACTTTCTACCAAAAAAAAAAAAAGTAAATTCTTGGACAGCACCCAAATCTACCAAAGCAGAATCTTTGGCTGTGCAGCACGTGAGCCTCTCACTGCTGTGGCCTCTCCCGCTGCGGAGCACAGGCTCCGGATGCACAGGCCCAGTGGCCATGGCTCACGGGCCCAGCAGCTCCACGGTACATGGGATCCTCCTGGACCAGGGCACGAACCCGTCCCCTGCATCGGCAGGCGGACTCCCAACCACTGCGCCACCAGGGAAGCCCAGGAATTTGCATTTTTAACAAGTTCCCAAGGCCATTCTTATGCCTGCTGAAATTTGAGCTTAGAATTTGCGATTGGGACACGAGATTTCAGATTCACTGCTTGTTCTGCCAGCAATATACTCTGACCCACACAGTTTCCTAATTCTCTAGGTTTCCTTTACTTCCTTATGCATTACCTAAACCTTATCTGACCTGACTCTTCAGGGAGAATATGTTTTCTTAAATGTGAAAGCATTTTGAAAACTTAGTGAAATGATCATTAGATTTAATTAAATGTTATGGATAAACTAAGGAGTCCACAACTCAGTTATACTCTGTCCAATTTCTAAAATAAAACAAAACAGAGGCATATTTTGCAGAATTTGTTAAATGGGAATATTTAATTAAAAATTGTGAGATATGTGCTAAAAATAATCCAAGCATAGAAGAGAAAAGAAGGTAGTGTTAGGCAGTTCCAACAAATGTGTGAAAGTTTATCTTATAGAAGGAAACTACATGGAGAGCCCATGCTTTGGAACGCTAGGATTTTGGACATCAGAGGCTTATTTTCATTTTATAACTTGGAAATACGCAGTTTACCAGAATAAGTGACATCGCTTGAAACAATTTTTTCGGGAAGACAAAGATTTCTTCTTATCTTTCCTAATCTAGGTAGGAAAATGGCATTACTATTCCCCTTGTGTCCCAACCCAGATATGTACTCACTTTCTAAAATGCGATACAAATGCTTCATACCATCCTGAAATCAGACACTGTATAGCAGCATTTCTCCACTGAAGGTGATTCTTCCCCTCCCTCTCTCAGGGACAGCTGGCACTGGCTGGAGGCATTTTTGGTTGTCAGAGCTGAGGAGGCGGGTGTTGCTATTGGCATCTACTTGGTAGAGGCCAGGGATGCTGCTAAACATCTTGCAATTCAGCGGACAGCACCTGCAACAAAACATTAACTTGCCTAAATGTCTGCATTGCCACTGTTGTGAAGCCCTGTTGTACAGTATTGCATCATCATTCTCTTTATATCATGCCTAATCCTAAAGAGCTCTCTAGGAAAAATCGAGTAAATTCTCCTACATTTGTTTTACAGACAAGATTATAGTATCAAATATATGTGTCTGACTATCCATACATCCAATCATCTATCTGCCTGATTTTCATTTACTCAACCACTGAATTTCACTGTCTATTCTCTACCAAGGATCGTGCACAGTACTTCAAAATCAAGGAAAACGGAGACCCAGTCTTTGCTTTGGAGATAATATCAGTTTACTCAGAAAGGCATGTCGAAGAGTGTTATAATATAATATGATAAATGCTATAAAAAATCGTGGTACAAGTAACTGACATAGAGAAGAGAATAATTATGTGTTGCTATAGCATATAAATTAATAAAATGTGACAAAGCATCGTAGCATTTTATGTTAGATAAATTTAGCATATATAGATATAAATATAAATGACAAAAATTTCATCATCTTAATTAATTTTGCATTTTCTTAAGAACTGATTGCTCTCTTCTGGAAGTTCTCCAAATAGTTTCGGAACATGTGTGGTGTCCTGTCTGTTAACATGCTACAGGGGATGCTCAGCACAATGATACGTGTCACATATAAGGTAAGATTAAAGAGACTTCCTCTGGAAAAGCAGCAGGAGGAGAACCAGTTTTTGTGTCCATGAGCGTCCAAAGAATGAACCATCAGTATGTTAAAGGATTCAAAGACTCAAAGGAAGGAAAAGTATCATCTTACATATCAAAAGAGGGGAAAAGAATGAGAATACGGCCCATAATATATTCAATATGTGACTCTGTGGATTTGGAAAGTCTCTGTAAAAAGGGCAGACTCTTTCCTACTTACTTCAAAAGCCACTCATCAAAGTTTTCCTACTGCAAATCTCCATTCCATTTCTTTCCCAAATTTGTAAAAATTGAGTTGAAAGTTGCCACTCAAATCTACGAGTAATGTTCTTCATTAGTTTTTGTTTTTTTGTAAATAACTTGGAGATAAAGTTGCCATATGGGAAGAAGGACTCCAACGTGTTGTGGTATAATAAGTTTCAAGTAAGGAATCTCTGGGGAGGAAGTGGTACAGGAAGCCGAGACGGTCGGAGCTGGCCAGGAGCACAGGGAGAGACTCTGCTTTCAGGATTTCCAGAGAAGGGATGATGGAAACCCCTTTACCCAGAAATCCCACAGTGGCTCTGCCACAAGTCATAAAAGTGCGAACTTCAAAAGAGTTTTCTGAGTCTGAAAAATATGCTCCTTTTTTCTAAGTCTGTGTGATGAGATGGCTCCCGTGTTTACTGACAGTATCCTCATTGTCTTTAATGCCAGGCTTATTGAAACTTTAATGTTCTTGCCTCACAAAGAAAAGCGAGTTCAAAGCAGTATAAGAAAATGGATTCAAGGATTGAACGTGTGTATCATAAGCTGATGTGTTTCCTGAGATATCTGACCAGAGTCAATAAAATGTTGAAGACTTTGACATAAAGCAGGCATATGGAACAACTGATGTATGTAATTTCTTTTTTTCTCACTGGGAAAAGTCATAACTGTACTGTCACAGTTTCTTCAAAGGGATAGACGTGAATTTAGATACTTTTCAAGGAAGAAAAATGTGTCCTGTACCAGAGAAATTGCTACTCTAAGTTGATTTCTAAAGATATATTTATAAATTTTACTTTTGTATGTTACTTTCAAAAAGTGCTTTTAGTATTATCTCCTATTCATTGTGTAAATTGATGTGCCATTCTACTGAAACATACTCCCACGTGAACATGAGAAGTTGATCTGGTGTACTGAAGGTAAAAAGCTAAAGCATGTAACATTCTAGAACGTCATATGCTGAGAAGGAAAAGTCAATGCGTGAGGAAACCTCTGAGGCCAAAAGGCAGTTAAAGATAGCAAATAATTTTCACACTTGCAATCTAATTTATAAGCTGTACAAAGCCCAGGAAGGAAAAAAATATATATGTTTTGTGTCAATGTACTTCATAGACTTTTTTTATCTCCCAGGAAACTGTCAGAAATGTCATGATGAAAGTCAAGAACAATAAAATACATAACCAAATTATCCAAGTCATACACCCCAAATCCTTAGGAATTGTGGTAGAAGAAGTAGAAAGGGAACAAATGATTCCTGGCCTCAATTTGCACTCTCTAAATCATGCTATCAATTTCTTTCTTTATTTTTCTTAAACACTTTTTTTCTGATTGTGACAGACATACATGTTCATTGCAAAAAAAAAAAAGAAAAAGAAAAAACAAAAGAAAATGAAGAAAATAAAAACGTATTGCTACCACCTAGAGCTTAAAGTCTATTCCTCCAAAAATATTTTCATCTTAATGTTAACTAAAGAATAATTGGCAGATGGTAACGCCAACTTTTCAGACCTGCTCAGTGAATCTTGACCCTGGACAGCTGGTGCCAGCTTCCTATAGCAACGTTGAGAAGCCCATTAAGACATCCCAGATAGGGGAAGAGAAAAGGTGAGGGAGAGGGAAAAGAAGAGGAAGAGAGAAAGAAGGGAAGGATTTGTTCAAACTTAAATTTAAACATACTATGAAATGAAATTAAATAAGATGAAACTGATAGTTTTTGGAACATCAGCCCTCAGCATGTGAGGAGGGGTCTTCCAGGAACATTGAAACCACACTCTATAGGTGGTCCTTTACTTCATCTGGTTAGTATTATGTTAATTTCATCTAAGAACAAGAATGTTACAGGCCCTTATGCTAAAGAAGTACATGGAGATTCTAGTACTGATGGCCGGGCAAAGGGCAATGTGTGTGGGTACATGCTGATTTGCTTATTTTTAAAATAATAATAATTGGTAACTTTTGTTAACTGTTTCCTATATCCCATGCTGAGAGCTGAGAGTATTATTTCATTAGTTTTTTTCCCACCCATTTAATAGACAAGGAAACTGAGGAGTAGAAATGGAAAGGTATAGCTAATGGTTGCAAAATGGCAGTGCTGGGGTCCAAACACAGGTTCATTTGCAGTGACCCCAAACCCAGGGCCACCACACTCAACCACACTTCCCCAGCCCCTACCACTCTCCCCCCAAAACTCTGTGGACCCAATGATTTGAAGAATATCTTTCAAAGCATAAAATTTCCAAAACAAAATATACTTAATATTAATGAATTGTTAACAAATTCTGGGATATTATTGAAAATACGTACTCTTTGGAAAGAGAAGTGAAGACTCTGATAGAGCCAGGTGGCATTGATTAATAGTCTCCTCATAAAGGAGAACAGCTTCAACCCTTTGGTGGGGATGGGTAATAGCATATCTGCTTTACAAGTTTATTATATTTTATTGCATCCTCTCTATATCATATTTTGAATAGACATAATGTCATGGAATCTAAATTATAGTAATTCCTGGCCCAGTAGTCTTTCAAATATAGCCATGTGGTTCTAAAGACATCGATAATATATAAACAGAAAATGCAGTGCTTGGACTTACAAGTTATAAGTATTTTAACCTCTTCAAATAATTTGGAGTCCTTATCAGTAGCAAAAGGACTTTTACTGCGTCTATACAGATCTTACTGGTTTAAAAAATAAATTCTCTGTTCTGTACTCACTGATGATAATTTCTGAGATATAACATTGATTTGAAAAAAAAATAGCAAGTCGTTGTTGTCTAATGGGTATAGAATTTCAGTTTTTCAAGATGAAAAGAGTTTTGGAGATTGGTTGCGAACAGTGTGAATGTACTTAATACTACTGACCTGTACAATTAAAAATAGTTAAGCTGGTAAATTTTATGTTATGTGGTCTTTTACCACAGTTAGAAATAAAATAAAATAAAATTTTAAAATGAAAAAAAGGAAAACATCGGCCTCAGGTCAGATTGTTCTCTCACGGCCTCGTCACCTGCCCCACTCTCGTTCCTCCCTTAACTTCATAAACTCAGCATGTGGGAGGAACAAGTTTCCAACATAATTATTAGTACTTTTAACAAGTGTCAGTGATCTAGCTGCTTACTATCAAGTTGCTGGGATTTCCATAGTTACTATAAATACTGCAGAATTATTTGTTTTCAGAACAGGTGGATAAAAATAAAAGGATCTCCTCTCACTCTAGTTTTACTTTTCTTACTAGGATTTTATCTGCATTTCTCTAGGACTTCTCCTAGTAGGTGTCAGTCTTGATCATCACTCCCAAGAATTTTCTCCAATATTTTTTTAACATAGTTGCCGAAGAGGGGAAGACGTCAGATTGAATGCCTATTGCTTGACACATTCCAAGAAAGAGATGTGAACAGATTCCTTTTGTTTCATGAGGCGCTGAGAGTCAGACTAGTTGTTTCTTAGTAGACACTTGGGCTGTTTCTCGCTAAGCAGCAGTTCTCTGGCTAAGTGCACCGTGCACCTTCTGGTCAGAAGCCAGTTTTGGCAGATCAAAGGAGGAGTCCCTTGACAAACCAATCTTTAGTCAGTTGACCACAGAGGACATGGGGTAGTCTAGTCTCCAGAGCCCAGGCTACCCCTTTCCAGTGGAGATTAAGACTAATATAAAATTCCAAGTGCAACAGTGCTGCTTGGAAAATGTACACTTTCCAACTTAATCAAAACCAAGCTTTATTATGGTTCCTCCTACTGGGCAATGTTTCTTTTGGCTTTACTCTAAGAAACAATTGCCCAAAATGGGATTCCCATTCTGCTAGAGTCAAACTCAATTGTACTGTTGATCCTAGAGTTTGAACTGTTTCAGAGAGCCAGAGCTGGAAATAGAGGATCAAGAAAAAGCAGCAGTTTTCGCGAGATACACCCTGGAACACACATGCTTCATCAGCAGCTTCACTGACCTAGCTTCTCCTTCGAGAATCTGGCCTGACTTTGAGGGGTCTGTTTTCAGGAGGTGACTGAAGACTTGGCAGGCTGGTTCTCACTTACTGTAATTGAGTCAGACAATTAAATTGCCTCCCAGTTACTGAAAATGTAAACCACATACACTGTATGTAGGTCACAGCATTCCAGTGGTGCGTGTCCGGTATAGTGACTTAATGCCTGGATATGGACCGCTCTTTGAGTCAAAGCAGCATAGCCTGCTGGTTCAGCTGTGCAAATGCACGCAGCAAGGGCAACACCAAAGGTCTGTAGCTTTGGAAGATGTCCTAGAATCAGCGCTCCAACACATGGATTTATTTAGACAAAACAATATGTCAGCTTATCATCATGCTGCAATTTTTGGATAGCTTTCCTTAAAATCCTAAAGTGCAATGTGTTTATTAATGAGCCCCTTCCTTTATACACAACCCTTATAAACCTCCATGTTTTCCCCAAACCAAAGTTGTACTCAGAGATGTAAAATAAAACACTTTTACACCAGTAGGGAATCTAAAGTAAAACTAACAAAGTTGTCAGCCTCAGTGTGTGATGTTAGTTAGACTTTGGAGAAAGTGGACTTCGTTACATTATCGGAACTGGGGAAAAGGACTGTGTATATGTTCAACCTGACAATATGAATGCCAGTACAGTCAGTTGATTACTGTTAATACAGTGGTGATGAAAAAATAGGTTTTATAATCAATATTACTCTCAGAAGAATGACTGTTTTCACAGTATTAGGATATCTTATCTCCGAAACAGACTACAAACAATAGGCTGTTAAAAGTTTTCCTTAAAAAAATTCCTTGATCTGTATTTGGATTTTCCATGGCAAAACTTCAATCTTAAGATTCTATCCTTCTCCAACTCCACATGCTTTTTGACATCTGGCTCCATCATCAAGTGTTGCATGTTTAAAGAATGCGATTTTCCTAGTCTAACAAAAGCAGAATTACCAAGATATGTGTGTGTGCGTGCACACGCATGTGTGTGTGTGTGTGTGTGTGTGTGTGCATGTGCTCCAGGAATGTTCCCTGCAAAAGCATCCTAATGGATCCTTATCTAAATCCCTTTCCCCATGCTTAGCAAACCATGCTCTTAGAATTATATTAACTGTTTAATGAGGAAATCCAGTGTTTTCCTGGTGAGCTTGCTCTTAGGTAGCCCTATTTCTATTTGGGGTATTCTGGTTATGAGGTTATCTTGGACAGCACCAGTCTTTCTCCAACAGAGAAAGGTTAAGAGAAAAGGTATGTGGACACCCATATATGAAACACTGAGATGAGGGCATTCCTTCACACCAGATAAAAAAATAAACTCAAATGATTTAAAGATCTAAATGTGAGAGCGGAAACCATAAAATTAGAAGAGAACATAGACAGAACACTCTGACATAAATCATGGCAATATTTTTTTGGATCAGTCTCCTAAGGCAAAAGAAATAAAAGCAAAAATAAACAAAAGGGACCTAATTAAACTTAAAGGCTTTTGCACAGCAAAGGAAACTATTGACAAAATGAAAAGACAACCTACTAAATTTACAAATGATATGATCATGACTGGCAAGGGGTTAATGTCCAAAATATACAAACAGCTCATACAACTCAATATCAAAAAGACCAAACAACCCAATCAAAAAATTGGCAGAAGACCTGAATAGACATTTTCCAAAGAAGGCATACAGATGGCCAACAGGCACATGAAAAGATGCTCAGTATTGGTAATTATTAAAGAAATGCAAGTCAAAACACAAATGAGATATTGCCTCACATGGGTCAGAAGAGCTGTCATCAAAAAACCTGCAGATAACAAATGCTGGAGGGGCTGTGGAGAAAAGGGAACCCTCTTGCACTGTTGGTGGGAATGTAAATTGGTGCAGCCACTGTGGAGAACAGTATGGAGGTTCCTCACAAAAATAAAATTAAAACTACCATGTGATCCAGAAATTTTGCTCCTGGGTATATATATGCAAAAAATGAAAACACTAATCTGGAAAGACATATTTACCCCAATGTTCATAGCACCCAATATTTACAGTAGTCAACATGGAAGCAGCCCATCAACAGATGACTGGATTGAGATGTGATATATACAATGAAATATTACTCAGTCATAAAAAAGAATAAAATTCTGCCATTTGCAGGAACATGGATGGACCTAGAGGGTATTGCGCTTAGTGAAATAAGTCAGACAAAGACAAATACTGCATGATATCCTTATGTGTGGAATCTAAATAGTAATACAAATGAATGTGTACACAAAACAGAAGCAAAGTCACAGACATCCAAAACAAACTTGTGGTTACCAAAGGGGAGAGGGAAGGGGGAGGGACAAATTAGGGGTAAGGTATTAACAGATACAAACTACTAAGTACAAAATAGATAAGCAACAAGGATTTACTATAGAGCACAGGGAATTATAGCCATTATCTTGTAAAAACCTATAATGGAATATAATCTGCAAAAACACAGAATCACTATGCTGTATACCTGAGACTAATATAATATTGTAAATAAACTATACTTCAGTTTAAAAAAAGAGAGTGAGAGAGGGTATAAACATGTGAGACTGGCTATTTTTCTGCCACCAATTTTTATTGCTTCCATTTTGAGTGTCTCAAAAGGGTATAAAACTTCTCAACTCTGAAGCAGTAGATTCACGCCAGTTCCACCTCTTCAGAGCTAGCTCAAAGCCTCTTGAGGCTTCCCTCACTCAGACTGTGCAGCCAAGTTCTCCATGAAAAAGTTGCACATTGGATTATTTCCAAGTATATTTCCTGACACAATGATAGGAGAAAGTGCAACACTGATGTGAAAATCTAGTTATTATTCCAGGTCAATTTCCACTAAATCATTTAAAATTTTAAATTTCTATGTAAAAATATTCATTGTTTATAGGGGCAGTATGTGGTGTTTGAGGCAGTGATGGAGTGACATGGGTAATATATGAATGTCCTACAATTTAGACCAACTGACAAATATACACAAAGAGCTCATAAAATCTTAGAATACATATCATTAAAATCCAGGTTCTTCTTTCTATGAAACCTCAACAAGATTCTATGTTATTCTTGTTATACAGAATTTTTTGTTATTCAGTTCTTTGTTATAAAGAAGCTTTTTATATATCCAACTTGAACAACTTGAACAAAGGCATAAATAGTCAAAGTTATTACATACATTATAATACTGAAAATTAGCTTAAAATGCTTTTATGATGAAGAATTTTTAAAGATGCCCAGATGTCAAATATTTTACTCCCCTCTCCAAAATCCCCCAAACACAGAACATACTGTCATATATATTACCCATAAACTCAATGGAAAAAGCTCTTAGTCACAATAGCAATGAATATGTAAATACCCAATCTTACCCTTAATGAGACACATAACCAATTTTTAAAAAAACTATACGTTAGCCAACAATTTACAGGAAAATTTGAATAAGAAATAAAATATTCTTATTTGAAAAGATGTTAACAACTCTTCCCAACTTACAAAGTGCTCTAATATTAACAAAATCCCGATGAAACACTTTAAGCAAAAATGACAAAACTACAAAATTCATCAGGAGGAACCCATTCCTTAAAAGCATGTCCAGAGGCTGGCACCATTGCTCTTTGTTGGGAGCGTGGCTCTCTTCATGCAGAGGAAGGTCTCACCTGAGCGGATGGCAGACTCCAAAGACAGATGGTCAAACAGAATTGGAAACTGTGTGATAAAATAAAGTTCAATTCCAGGAAGGCAAGCAGAATTGGTGGTAAAGGAAAGAGAAGGAGACATCAAGTCCATCCCAAGAGGCATTCCAGAAACCCCCAAATCCTAGAAGTCGAGAGAAAATGTAAGTGGGAAATAATACATAGAAAAGGATCTGTGGAAACTGTCTAAACTAGATCCTGCTTCTTGTCACTCAGCTAATCAGGATGGAGCATATGAGTGGCTTGGCAGAGATATCTAACTAAGAACGAGCAGGGGAAAATGAGAAATTTAGGACTGAGAAGAGAGGGTGACTATGATTTGTTAAAACACATTAACAAAGCCATGTTAATTCCAGCAGCATGAAACAAGTGTAAGGACAGACAGATTCCAGTAATGATAAATATAAAACAGAATAAGCATCACAATTTAGCCTCACCCAAAAGTGTTGAAAGAACCGGTTAGTGATTTCTATCTCACAATTCATCATAAGATAAAATACATTTCAAAGGGCAAGAAGAATGAAATATGTTTAAAAACAAATGAAACAAACAAGAAAAGGAAATAGAAGTTTACTAATTCTAACGTCTATTAATGGAGTGCCTACTGTGCAGCATTGCTATTCTTGGTGTCGGGGATACGACAGCAAACAAAACTGATGAAAGTGCTTGCCTTGGTGGAGCTTATATTGTGATGGAGAGAGACATGCTGTGAATGAATAGACAAGTAGAATCAACGCTATGTCCAGAGGGGCGAGGGTGAAAGAGCTTTATAGGCAGAGGGCATAGCAAGTACAAAGGCCCTGTGATGAGAGCATTCCTGGTGGGCAGGGGACAGAAAGCTGTTCAGTGTGGCTGGAGGGAATGAGTAAGGGGCAGGATGGTGGGAGATGAGATCACAGGCACAGAATGACAGGGTATCAGGACAGACTGTAGGACATAGGAGGTCACTGTGAGGACACGTGCCTTTATTCTGAGTGAAACAGGAAATCACTGAAGGGTTTAAAGCAGAAGAGTGGGATCATCTGACCTACATTTTAAAAAGATCCCTCTGTCTGCTGAAGTGAGAATAGACTAGAAGGAAGCAAGAATGGGCATTATTTAGAGAAATTTATGTGAGAGATGATGGTGAGAAGTACTCAGATTATAAGTGCATTTTAAAGGAAGAGCCAACAGGATTTGGGGACAAACTCAATGAGGATTGTGACAAAAAGAGAGAACCCAAGATTATTCCACGTTTTGGGCCAGAGCAACTGGAAAGATGAGATGTCATTTACTGAGATGGGAAATCTGTGGGAGGACCACTTGGGGACATGATTAGCAGTTCACTTTTGGACACTTTAGTTTGAGATTTTGATTAGATGTCCAGGTAGAGATATCAAGTGGGCCATTAGCTATAATCTGCAGTTTGGGAAAGAGGTCTGGATTGGAGACATAAGTATTAGAGTTTTCAGAATATAGATACAGATAAGGAAAAAGGTTTAAAAATCTTGAAATGTGAGTAAATAAACTTGAGAAAAGAACCAACGACTGAGCCTTGGAGCAGAGATTGAGGAAATGAGAAGAAATCAACAAAGGAGACTGAAAAAAAGCCACTACTGAAGAAGGAAGAAAATCAGGAAAGTGTAATGCTTTTGAAGCCAAGAAGAAAAAAAAAAGTGTTTCAAGGAGGAGAGATCAGTTGAGCCCAATGTTCCAGAGAGGTCAAGTGAGATGAGAACAGAAAATTGTACGTTGCATTTTGAAGACTGGAAGATATGGTTATAGAGGGAAGGGCTGTTTTGGTGGAACAAAACCTGATTGGAGTGGGTTCAAGAGAGATTGAAAACAATGGGGAGTTTTGCTATATAGGGTAACAGAAAAGAATAATATCTGTAGGGAGATACGGATTCAGGAGAGAAAATTTGGTTTCCTTGGTTGTTTTTTAGGAGGAGAGAAATTACATGTGTTTGCCAACAGGAATTACATAGTGGAGAAGACAAAAAGTTGATGCTCCATGGGAAAGAAGAAAAGTTACTGAAACAGTGACTGTGAGTAGGTGAAAGTGGATTCTGTTGTAAAAGTGGATGGGACAGACTCTAGGTCCATCCACCTCATTACAAATAGCTCAATTTCGTTTCTTTCTATGGCTGAGTAATATTCCATTGTATATATGTGCCACATCTTACAGAGTGAAGTAAGTCAGAAAGAGAAAGACAAATACCGTATGCTAACACACATATATGGAATTTAAGAAAAAAAAATGTCATGAAGAACCTAGGGGTAAGACAGGAATAAAGACACAGACCTACTGGAGAATGGACTTGAGGATATGGGGAGGGGGAAGGGTAAGCTGGGACAAAGTGAGAGAATGGCATGGACATATATACACGATCAAATGTAAAATAGATAGCTAGTGGGAAGCAGCCGCATAGCACAGGGAGATCAGCTCGGTGCTTTGTGACCACCTAGAGGGGTGGGATAGGGAGGGTGGGAGGGAGGGAGTTGCAAGAGGGAAGAGATATGGGAACATATGTATATGTATAACTGATTCACTTTGTTATAAAGCAGAAACTGACACACCTTTGTAAAGCAATTATACTCCAATAAAGATGTAAAAAAATTTTTAAAAAGTGGAGGGGATTGGCCTTCCTTAGGTGTGGGAGCATTCATCAACAGTCACATGAGGGAGTGTGGACACGTGGGCACAGATATGGGTAAGGTGCTGGGTGTGGTGTAGAGCATGGTAACTAATATTTAATTAGTCGTAGTAGATAGTTTTTAATGACGTCTACGCACTGCTCCTCCCAACCCTGTAGCCACATGCAGATTCTCACATCAAGAAGTTGAATCCCTTTTCCTTCTCTTGAATCCTCCTGACCTTGTGCCTTGCTTTGACTAATAGAATAATGTGGGAGTGACATTCTGGGCTTTCCAAGCCTGAGCCTTAAGAAGTCGTCATCTTCTGCTGCCTCCTTCTTCGAACCCACTGCCACACTCTAAGAAACGCCCGGCACCGGATGCTCAGGGTTCAAACGCAGAACCACGGAGGTTGAGAGGCCACTGTGGCTCCCGACTGAATCACCCTAAGCTGCTGCCCGTGGAGCGAAAGAAATGCCCAGCCGAGTCCTGCCCAAATTCCGGACCACCAATTGTGAGAAATAACAAATCATTTTTAAGCCATTAATTTTGGGGACTTTGTAAGGCAGAAATAGTTCATGCAAATACACGTGAAATTTTTAAAAAATTTCACTTGAAGGTGAGGATGGAAGAGGTGTAGGAGTTTGAGGGGAGAGAAAAAGATTTGAAAAAGTAAGAGAGGAGGAGAGTTCGGAAAGAAACAGTGTGACCGTTGGGAAGCACGAAGGTGAATTTAAAGGGAAAAAGAATCAGTGTATGAGTTGTTCTCCAGCCACCTTCAGCTTCTCCGGTGCAGGCTGGGACCTGGGGAGGGTTGGATTTCAGCGGGGCTGGATTTGTGACAGGTGAGTTTGGAAAGATGTTGAAGGGACGTAAGAGACCTGTTGTAATGAATGGTCACGGGATTCCATTTCATGGGCTCATAAATCATTTTCAAACTACCTCTCTGCTGATTTAAAAGAAACAACACACTTTATCAATCCGCATAGAAGCTCCTGGGAAAGAACTTGTACCTGTATTTCTTTGACTCCTCTCACAACAGTCCTTCTCTTTCTTATAAGGAAGCCAGGAAGCTGAACGTAAAACATTTATTTTCTGCCGTCATTTGTACCAGTTATGGATTGTAAACGGTTAGAAGAGAAGCCCTGTACAGAACTTTAAAAAATCCTTAACAGAGCATAGCATAGTGTTAAACAAGATCGTCAAGAAAAAATTATTTAAATAAATGAGTGAATAAATATGTCACTTACTTCTATTCAGGTTTTGTAAATAATTGTTTAGTGGGCAGGAAAGATGTCATTAAATGTGAATAACTCCAGTTGTGTGTGCAGACTACTCAGGGTGCCTGACCCATCGCTGGCACAGTATGAATGAAAGTTCACATTCTCATGAGTTGAAGAAAAAGTAACTCCTGCTAAAGACTTTTTTCCAATCATTTTTCATGTACATTTATAAAACTCCAAATTGAACAGTGTTTTTCTGATACAGATTAACAGTCTGGCATTCGAGCTTCTCCCCAGATTCCATTATCTTGACATCAAGAAACTGGGTAAAAGCCTCACCTTTAGATTCGCAGCTTTATATTTGCTAGAATTTATTTGCTCACCTTTACATTCACACCCATAAAAATACGGGTGCTTGGGAGAATCATGGCAAGGCATGAGTACTGCAGGTCATTCAACTTCTTTGGAAATGTTTTCTGTTGTGCAGTAGTAACATCTCCCTATTTTGAAGTGTTAAGACGTGTTGACTTAAAGAGAACATTTTTTTTTCTGGTGTGAATGGATACAGACTTTTCCATTTCGTTCCAGAAAGTGAGTAAAAGTCTACTAATGTACCTTCACTTCGGGAAGATTCCAATTTCAGGACCCAGCCAAAAGAGCAATTAAGATTCCACAGATAAAAAGTCTTTCATCTGCAGAAGATAGGCAATTGATGCCCCAGTCAGAACTGTGCTGCATGGTCCCTTAATGCTTACTTTCTGCAGAGAATTGCTGTTATCAAGCTTTTCAGTTATTTTCTCAGGAAAGAGTATTACATACAATATCATGGTGAGGGGAGAGTTCATTGTACAGCTACTGACACATGAAATATGACTTAGTACACCGGTTCCAAAACCTGGTCAAATGAATTACCACCAAAGCTGTTTTAAAATAAAGATTCCTGGACGTCCCCCACCCACCCTGCCCCCAGATTCTAATCCAGGAGGACTGGAAAGAGACTCAGGTGGATTGATTTATAACACGCTCCTTGCGTGATTCTCCTCTCGTTAGCCTGGCACCGGTTCACTGACACATCTTTAAAAATCACTGACTTATTCAACTGGAATATATGTCAGATGCCTGTTTGTGTGACTCTATAAAGGGTGACATAGTAGTAAAATATGTTGCTTTCTCCCCAAGCAGGTGGATGCATTTATGACCCTGGCTGTCCCCTATAAAACAACTGATACTTTCAGTCCAGTATTCACTTTACAAATATGTGTGACCGCCCTGTGCAGTCAGTGGATTTGTGTTCATCTCATCTGAGATGAACTCTTCAATAACTCAAGGTTTTTACTCAGAAATAATTCTAAATCATATGTAGCTCTGCTGCATTTCCTTTTCCGGTTGTCATGCTGCTTCTTCGACACCCAACCCAGCCATGATTCTAAATTGGAGGGCCAAGTCCTCCAAAGAATTATATTTCTCATAGTTGTAGGAAGACCACATGTATATGTTGAAAGCCAGATTCAGTGTTTTACTGTAATTTTTAATTTGGGAAAAATATTGTTTTTATAATATAACCTACAGAAAATAAGGCTCAACAAAACTTGTATAGTGAAGATCCACAGAAGTTAATGGAGTCCTCTGGGCATCACCCTCCATAATGTATCTTAATTTGCAGGGGTTGCAAAAGCATTCCCATCCTGTAGGTACCAAAAGGGCCATATCACAAAACACCAATCAGCACTGTTTACGTGATAGGATCACTCAAACTGCTAAATCTCAAGACACCAAGGGCTTTCTCTTCTTTCAGCTGCTCTCTGTGATTCACTTCTTGCCTTCCTACTAACACTTTCCAATTCCAAGAGCCCCTTTTTTACTTTTTTGCTACTTCCATCCAGATTCTAATGTTACGTTGCTTTGCCCACATTCCAAAATCCTCGGGATGATTAAGATGAAGACACCGCTGCCCAGAAGGAATTGGCACTTGAGTTCTGTATATTGACTTTCAAATTAATGAGATAATTGTACCAATCCTCATTTCCCATTCCCAGAAGAGTCACAGACTGTATGTTGAAGCCATTTACCCTGAAGCTCAATCCATAAATTTGTAGTAAAAATGAAATAAGGATCCAGTGAATTATGTGCAATGGCAAACACCTATTACATTTGGCATTTGGAAAATGTTAGACCACTGTAAAATAACTGAATTTCACTTACCAAGCATTTTCATTACCATGATCATTTGGTAGAAAACTTCTTAAAGCTGGTCAAGGAAATTTAATATTAGGAAGGCAACACACACACACACACACACACACACACACATTTCATGTGTATTTAGGTCTCAACCACCAAAATGTCACTCCCCCTTTTCTTTTCTATTTCAGCAGCAAAGATAGAAGATTCTGAATTTAGGTGAGAAAAATGTATGGCATATATGCAAGTCTAAATGTTCTTCTTTATGGATTGGCTAATTCAACTTCTATTTTTCTAGCAGGAAAGTGGGATATAGATTGAGTGACATGTTCAAGGTCCCAAGGCAAATAAGCAGCACATCCAACACTAGAAGCCAGACCTCATTTCATTCAGCAAATATATATCAGGTGTGACATGTGCCAGGCACACAGGTGAGGGGTACACATGCTCTGTCACCCAGTTACTCATTATCTACTTGAGGGAGTTGAATGACTAACAAGGTTACTGCAAGGGAGAACATAGGAACAAACAAAGATTCCTCTAGGGTTGAGTAAAACGGGCTTCCTAGAGGAAGCCTAACGTGACCTCTGAGCTGCATGTCGGAGAAGAGGTGCAGAAGGATGTTTCAGGCATGAGGAGTATTTCCTCGGACCCAGAGGCAAGAAAGCACATGCTGTTCGGGGAGCTGTAGGTACCTCCACACACTGGAGCACAGGTGGGGCTGGCAGGGAGCAACAAGACTGGGCAGGTGAGGGGCCCAGAATCTTGTCAAGTTTAGACATTTGGGCATTACTCTGAAGACAATGGAAGAGTCATTGTAGGGATTTTGGCAGAGTGATAGTACTGAAGCTTGCATTTTAGCAGCAATTATCAGATCATACAGTGTGAATGTTGGATTGGAGAAAGGGAGAGAAAGGAGGCCAAGACCATGCTTCCTCTATCACTGTATAAAGGGTCTTTGTGAGAATTTTAAAAAGGCACCCCTTCCTGTTGGAACATTGTCGTGACACACAGAGTTTATCAGAACAAGACTCTCTTTAGTCCCATTTGCCAGAAAATTATTGACAGAGATATAGAAATCGACATGATATGCTCTGACATACTTGTGCAATGTACAGCCTGACCAACTGGCCCTGACCACACATTGCTTCTAGGAAACCCAAAGAGAAAGTATGATTAACTCTGTCTAGCAGTTGAAAATGGGCAAACCACTTTCATAAAAGTTATTTTGTTTACTCTTCCTGATAAGCCTGTGAGGTAGTTAGAAAAGGTTATGTTTTCACTCATACTTAGCTGATATGTTAAAAATTGGGCTGAGGAAGCTTGGGTGATTGTTTTCAATTCTCTTTCTCTCTCACATCTTCATTAGGGAAAAAAAAACATTCTACAATGTTATGTTCCCTTTTTGTGGTCAAGTGCTGTTACCTTCTTTTTCTAACTATTCCCAAGGGAAAGACAACAGAATAGTGGAATTGAAATCTTTGTGGTTGCTCCAAAACCATAACAAGTAAGACTACATAAGTTATACCTGCATGGGAGGGAAATTCTGGGTTAGGCAGGCATCAGTGTTATTTACTCACATCTGAAACTCTGATTATGTCTAATACGGAATTTCCAAGCTGATTCTGAATGATGACCAGGTACTGTACCAAGAAATTCCTCAGAATACTCAATCAGTGTCATCATTGCTTCCAGATGAAAGACATTTCAACGTACAATGCTTAAAACATAAAGATTAAGGCAAAGCATGCACTGATTTCAGTGCATTTAGTGGTTTATGTGTTTACCTTCTCCACTGAAATGGGAGATTTTCCAAAATAAAATTTTTTAATTTATTTAATTTTTAAAACTATTTTACCTAAAGATAAAAAGTAAACTGCAGTCATTTTTCAATAAAATAGTTACTCGGTAACATTCTTGCTACCTCAAAAGAGGTATAAATGTAGGTTTGTAATGGCCTAAATACCAGACTTCTCTGAGTTCTGGTAATTGAAGAACATACAGCTGTGAACTTTATACCATAATTTAAAACAGACTGGAAGATACTATAACTTTCCTTAGATCATCATTTAATTATTTCTACGGAAATACCATCCTTCTTAGATTTCAAATGTTTTAAATTTTGTAATAGACCATAGTTTTGCAATAAAATGTTCAGAGACAAGTAATTTTAAAACTTTTTGCCATCTGGGGAAAAGAAGGACAGGACATTTTTTTAGAGCTGAGTTGTAATGGTTAGACTTTTTTTTGATTACAAGTGAATGAAAATCCAAACCAAACTGGTTTGAACTAAAATAGAATTTATTGCCTCACCTAACCCACAAGTTCAAGAATAAATCTAGCTTTGGTCAGAACTTGACCAGACTCAAATGACAGCATCAGGACATGGTTTTTCTCTGCAACTCTTGGCTCTGCTTTCTACTTACTGTAGACAAGGTTGACTCCATGGTTGGCGGCCATGTCTCTGGTTCTTCATACTTCCAGGTACCCACCATGTAAGGGAGACAGTCTACTTCTCTGAGATCAGAAACAAAAGACTCAGAATGAAATTTCTGCAGCTACGTTCGGCCCCCATGGATCCTACCTATCCATGGACATTCACTATGGCCAGAGGAAGGAAGGCACCCTCCTTTCCTCCCATGGGTCTGGGCTTAGTTCAGATACACCGTTTTAGGTCTGGGGGAGGGTTCGGTTTACCTAAGGCACATGGGCTAACAAAGGCTGAGGGGTGCTTCTCCCAGAGCAAACAGGAGGTGCCATTTTTGTTTTCGATGCGATGCTCTCTCTGGTAGATTTTAAGTTACGTGATAGGAAGGACCTTATCGATTTTGTTCACCATTTTATCAACAGCACATAGCACAGTGTCTGGGCACAGCAGGAATTCAATAAGCATGGACTGATTGGACAAAGGTAATAATGACATGTTCTCATTTCCACTAGGATGAATAAAGATGGTCTAGTGTAAAGATTCTGTTAGTCTGTAGCATTTTACATTCTTGATGTCCCCTCCTTCTTGGGCCTAATCCTTCCTTGGCTTTGATGGTTTTAACCATCCAGGATTAGCTCCTGACAATTGTGCATCCCCCTAGCATCCCCACTGGTAGTTGCCAGCATGCCACTTCCCTTACCACTGTGGTTGTGTTGACCTTGATTATCTGTTACCTGTGAGAGATAATAGCCTCCTAATTAGTTTCTCCACCTCTAGTCCTTCTCTCATCTACATGGATTTTAGAAGAATTTGCTTACAGAACAATTTGAATATTGTTAATTACCTGCAGTCACTTTCTTGCCCCAAGTGAAGTCCAAATTCCTTAGTACTCAAGTAAGATCCCAAACCTATTATTTATTTTCCTCTCCTGTTTGTTCTCAGAAACACTCTAAGTGCCTTAAGAGGAAAAATTATGGCTAATTCGTTGTCTTATTTTATTTGGTTACTTGCCTTTCTAGATCCTATATTGATGGTTTTGTACATAATAAACCATCAATAACTAAAAGTTAACAAAGAAATAAAATAAAAGACACATACCACAATGAATGTACAATGCTATCTCTGGAATTTCATCTTTTGAGGATAACAGCAAAGATATATCCAGTGAGTAGAAGATTCCATTTTCTGTAGTTCATTGCAGCTGGTTCAGGAGAAAAATCCACAATTTATTTCTTGGTAGCTTTCAGAGAGTGTTCTCTAAAATTGGCTTGAACTGCATAATACTTGTACAATAGGAAGAAAAGAGTATTTCCATCTTGGCATTGGAAATGTCTTTCTTCTCAGTTACGGTATCTGATCTCACATACAGCACAGATTGTCATCTGATATCTTTAAAAAAAATCATTTCTGGGCAATTCAAAAAGAAAGAAACAAAGTTGGTCAATAAATATAAAATGCTCAACCTGAATAATTATGATAGAAATTCAAATTAAGATAACAATGAATTAATATTTGTTTTTACTTCTCAGATTAGCTAAGATTAGAAGTTTGTTACCGCAGTTTGACAAAGATGCGGAAAAGCGAGTGCTCTCATAGACTGCGGTGGAATGGCAATTTACCGGTAGCTATCCAAATTAAAAATGCATGTTCCTTTGATGCACCTATTTCAGTTCTAGTAAGTTATTCTACGTATATTCTGACATAGTTGCATAAAAATAGATGTGCATGTATATTCAGTTCATCATTATTTGTAGCTATTAATTTAAAAAAAAGAATTGGAAGTAACACTATTGCCTATCTTCTAGGAACTGTAAACTTATTATTGTTTAGCCATGTAGTAGACTAGAATATTTAGAGTCAAATTTTAAAAGAATTAAATAAGTATATGTGTGTAAAGGCGGTAATCTGGGTAAATGTGGAAACATCTCCAAAAAATAGTAGATGGAATAAACCTATGTGCAAAATAGTAGATAAAATACGATCCAGTTTGTTAAAAATGAACACAATGTTAGTAGCAATGCTAGAGAAAGAAAGATGGGAATGGGGCCATTAGGTAGGGGGAAAGACTTTTGTATCCTTCTGCTTGAATTTTCACCATATACAGTCACTGTTTTTATAATACATACCTAGAGTATGTATTATACTCTATGAGGGGGAAAAAAAGAAAAACACACACACTCAAATGCAAAAAAAAATGAATTCTTTAGTATTGTACACAATTCATGTTTTCACGTTCATTTATACATTAACATGTTCAAATGCTATTTCTTGGGTGTTATCGTGGTCCAGACACCATACACGCAAGATGAACTCGCAAGGTTCTTGTTTCTTTTTTCAGAAGGTGCACCTATTCTTGGAACTCAGAAGTGCTTTTGCACATAGGTCCCTGCCCACAAATACAGGTATTTTGCTTTTCATAATCATGTTAAAATACTATGTTAAATGGCCAGCCTGGTCATGTAGTTACCTGTACATTTCTGCTCACATGTACAAAAAGCATGCTAATTCAATTGACCATTTTCAGCTTTGAGCCTCGGGCTTGTAACTTCCTTTTGGTTTGCATGAATGGCACTTTGTTTTTCTTGAAACATAGTAATTAGAAACAGATTCTGAGCATAGGTTAGCTCTGTAAAAAATACCAGCAGCCTGAGAAAGCAGAACTGTGCTGCCCTCTAACTGATCACACTGCCGTGGACGGTGCTCTGCCTGCAGGGGACAGGGGGCAATTTCCCGCCATGCTCAGGTAAGTGGAAAACAAGAGTGGCTCATCTGCATTGGATTTAGCGTTGAGAGCCAAACTCCACTCTTTCTGCAACATAACGTCAACCATGCCACCGTGGGGCCTCCTCACACATTCCAGTATTCATCAAAAGAACATTAGAGATTGTCAACATTTGTGGTCCAAAAGAAATTTTATTAGGGTAGACCTGGCCAGGACTTTTAAGAAATAATTAGTTCTTTTCTTTAATAAATATGTCTTCAAGATGATGCCTATATAGCCCTGACTGAAAGAAGGATATATTCTTTATTCCTTCAAAGAACAAAACACTTAAAGTATGAATCAGATGTTAATTTACTCAAACCAGAAATAGAAATTCTCCTTACACAGTATTCATTCAATGTATTTTTGCCAGAATGAAGGAGCCGGTGACACTGAGCCCAGGCCGTAGGCTAATGGTGGCTCTTGTATGATGTTGTAAGCACTGGGGCCTTTAACAAAACCATATTAAGATAAAGGAGGTTTAGATCATAATGAACATTTAATGTTTATACTTTATGTATCAATATCACTATGTAACCAGAAAGCATCAGAGAATTGCCTTATGCCAAAGGCTCACCCAAAATGTTCCCTATTTCCTGACTTTAAGTGCGTCTGTAACTCATGGTATCTTCCTCACACTGGCAGGGGTAGACCAGTGTGGATGGCTAACACAAGCTCTCTTGCCTGCGAGCAATACATGATCTAATGAAAAACAACAATCCAATTTGTGCAAACTCATGTACTGTGTTGTAGAATTTTGAGTAGTTTGTCTTCTTCAGATGCTTGGGTCACAGATATTAAAGACCATTACCTATTTCTAATACCTTGTACCATTTTGTAGTTAGGGATGCAATTTTTTTATCTACAGTGGTTATGTCCTGACCTTGCAGAGTGGTTTATATTTAAGGTTCCCATGAGGGCGCCATTTCAAATACTCTTCTTTTCCCCATAAACACATTTTTATTTCTGTTAGGGAATGTGTACTAATTTGTGCTCAGAAAATATAGCTTAACCAAAAAGAAGAGGAATTATTGAAAACCTTAGCTTCTTTTATTTTGTAGAAAAATCTGTTGATCGTATAGCCTCTTAAGATTGACAGAAATGTGCAAAAATACTGTGTACTCTAAGGCACACCTCTACTCTATGCCTTTGAGCAGCTAAGACTTTTTTCTGTCCATTTATTTTTGAATAAAAATTCCCTGATGTCTCTGCTTGTAACAGCTGATACCCACCCTCTCCTCAAATCTTAAAGTTCTAAGTTACTCAGTTCAAACTTACAGTGAATCAATATTTTGTATATGAAGAATGTTCTTCGTTTGAATTGGATCTTCATCAGTCAGTGAAAGATTAAACAGTTCTAAAAATATCATGTTCCCCTTGAACTACTAGAATTTCCACTTGAGGAAAATAGGACGTTTGAATGAAATGTATTTAAATGCAACTTCCACAGTGATGTGAAGAAAAATAATTGGAAATAAAGTTGTATTCATTCCTTTGTAGGTAGTTTGCTTCTCTGGTTGTGAAGCATGTTATTCTAAATAAAAGTATCCCAAAATACGAAGGAATAATATTACTGACGCCAACTCTTACAGGATATATAAATACTTGAGTAAATCCTTATGAGAAGGAAAAACGCTTTCAAATCCTGAGCTTTTCGGAACAGAAGGAATGTTGATTCTGGCGTTGAGTGTAAACCACCTACGTATCACTTTTCACGAGCTACTAAAAGATGAAGCCAAAGGGCAAAAATGTACACCGAAATTCCCTGTTGAGAAGATGGAAAAAAAAAAAAGAGAAGAAACCCCAAAATAATGGAAACATTGTCTATATATTTAATAATTTTGGGCTATGCCAACTAAGAAGTGAGAATTATAAATACCTGATCATATTCACTTCTTATATTTCATTTATTGTCTATTTTGAAAAACACTTGGCAGCCTGGCCTACATTTTATCCATGTGATTGACGGTGTGGATTTGCCTAAGGCCAGCTCTAGTGAAATGAAATTTTTTTTTCATCAGCAGACATCGTACCTCTGCACCATATTACTAGGGAGAAGAGGAAACAGATTAATGACCAATCTCACTGTGTTTGTTCTTGACTATATATCCCTTTCTCAAGGCCATATTTTAACCAGAATACAATGTTATTACTATGTTAGTATAAGTGACCGATTTTGATCTTTTAAATAAAATGATTAGAAGAATTTTCGTATTTTTATCTTAAGATATTGTATTTGATTGACTCCTATGAACTCACTACTTGTTTCTAAAAAATATTGTCTCATTTCCTGTAGAACATTTTATAAGTACTTCACTCTAACCAAATCTTTAGGTTGCATCCATTCAGTTGTCATATGTAGTTTACAGGTAAAAGTGTTTTATTTCATAGGTGTTCAATACTAAGAAATACTGTGCAGTTATTGAAAAGTATGTTCAAAAAGAATTTTTAATATTATGAAATAATACTTCTTTTTCCAAGAAATGATTCTTTCATCAAATAGAAAGCAGAATAAATTATTTTAAATGTAGTATGAACTTAATTATGTACAAAATATATGAAGAATGAAGACAGAAAGAAATATTTCAAAATATGAATATTGGTTGCTGTGCATGTGGAACTATGACAAATTTCTTTCATCTTTTTATCCATGCATCCTCAAACCCTCTCCTCTCCCTCTATTATTATTTTTTGCCTATGACCCAACTATCCAACTTGTTCTCCAGTCAAAAGCATGCCCTAGACTTCCTCTCTTCAGTGATCACGTCAAATCCAATCACTCTACCCCAGGAACTTTACTTCCTACATATTTCTCCCATCTTGTTCTTTCTATCTCCATTCTTGCTGTCGCTTTCCCACATCAGGCTCCCACTATCTCTGGTCTGTGCTGTGAAACAGCCTCCTACCTTGTCTCCCTACCTCTAGTCTTGGGTCCTTTAGAACGACTCTCTACAGTATAATTTAAGAAATTTATTTCGAGTGAAGACATGACTACATAACTGTCCTTAAGTGGTGTTCCATTGTCTATGGAATCA
Source organism: Orcinus orca (assembly GCF_937001465.1). NCBI lineage: Eukaryota > Metazoa > Chordata > Mammalia > Artiodactyla > Delphinidae > Orcinus > Orcinus orca. Next base: position 77,997,284 of record NC_064570.1, read on the forward strand.
AGCCCCTTAATGTGGCATAAAATAATCCTTATGTGACCCACCCCTGACCTCCCTCCTCAGACTCATCTTTCTCTCCCCATATTTTACTGTGTACTATAGAATGTGTACATTATGTAATTTCACTCTTTAAGGGTTTGCTCAGGCTATTTCTCCTGCATAATATGCCCTGAATAAAGCTCACTCCTACTGTGACACATAACTAAGGTAGCTTCCCTTTCCTGGAGCCACCTTCTTGTTGGGACGAAATTGACTAAATATCTCTCCCATAACCCCTGGTGTTTCTCAGTTAACCTGTACATTTAATACTGAACTAATTTACTTAGAAATTGGTTTCTTCCACTAGATTATAAGCTTTTAGACAGCAGAGGCTGTGAATAATTCATAATTCATTTATCCCAGTGCTTAGTATGGATCTGAAATACAGCAGGCACTCAATAAGTGAGAGACAGGCATGGACATATATACACTACCAAACGTAAAATAGATAGCTAGTGGGAAGCAGCCGCATAGCACAGGGAGATCAGCTCGGTGCTTTGTGACCACCTGGAGGGGTGGGATAGGGAGGGTGGGAGGGAGGAAGACGCAAGAGGGAAGACATATGGGAACATATGTATATGTATAACTGATTCACTTTGTTATAAAGCAGAAACTAACACACCATTGTAAAGCAATTATACTCCAATAAAGATGTAAAAAAAATAAAAATAAACATCTGAACAATCAAACTGAATTACAGTCACTTAAAATTAGGTTTAGATTCAATGGCTTGCTCTAGGAAAGTAATGCTCAAGGATATTAAGAACAAGTCAAATCAGTGTTGCATACTGCAGGGGACAGTGTTGTCATTTATTTGGTGCAAGTACTAAAATCTCAAGGAATTAGTTAATCTTTTGATGCCTCTGTCTTTTATTCCATCCGAGAGAAATTGTATACTAAAGTTCCATAGAGATGTGAGTGCAAATGAGTTGTGTTCTTTAAAGCTGAAGAATAAAATAGTAGGCAACAATAATATTCCACAAATTAAGTGGGCACAAGGTCAAACATTGTCTCAGTCCTATGTAATTTCTGTGGCTTCTTTTACAGGCATCGTATTTTTCCTTACACTTACCTAAGAGGACGTACCTAAGGTCTGGAATCAGTAGAGAACATCCATTCCTGAGACATTTCCAGTACTTTGTGGTTCTGGTCAAGATGGTCAAAAGCTGTGTGCCGTGTATTCTCTTGGTCTGGTTCCAGGCTTAGCAGAAGAAGATCCCCAAGATCCAGGTTCAGATACTGCTTCATCACAGGCTCTAAGCAACACACCTAAGTGCTAGGGTTTCCATTTCTATCTTTGGGACGTGTCAGAGCCAATTCTTCTCCATGAAGAAGAGGCCAGCTGTCTCACTGAGCACGTCCGCCAGACTGCTGCTGCATTGCCCACTTCAGTCTCAGAAACTAACTGGCAGAAGCATGGATCAGAAAGCTCTACCTTTTAGCAGTAGACATTGGTTTTCTAGGGTACTTGTCAGAAATTAGATTGAGCATTTCACTTTTTTCAAGAATGACTAATATTTGAGGCAGAGATTCCACATGAATGTCAACTAGTCCCCGCTGTCTATACTGTAAAAGTTACCAAGGCCTGTAACCTTTCTTCTTTCATCTTTTGAGGAACAGTTTTACAGCTTTTTTCCCCTTTTCTCATAAGCCAAATACTAGCCACCTGCTTCTCATACATATTATTTAAATATACAATTGCATTCAATGTTAACAGTTGTAGAAGTGTCTTTGAAAGGTAGTGAAAGGAATTGGATATTCTTCAAAGAATTAGATTAAACCTAATAATTTTCTCTTGGCCCCAAACTGTAGTATTTCACAATCAAAAATTATTTGTCAGAAGTAAGAATCTAACAAAAATGGCTTAAATGTATTTCACTTGCTGCAATATTATCTGGGGATAAGAAAATCAAATGAAATTTTCATTATATTTTAAAGTAAGCATTTAACTGGCATGTGATTATGAAATGAGGAAAATATTGCCTATGATTATCTGTGAGGAAAGTACTAAACTGGAAATATTAGATGGTTATAATCAGTCATGCATAGTTTATGGAGACAAATATAGGAGATGAAGAAATTTATTCTAAATGGTAAAATCCACTCCCATGGATCAATTATCACTGTCACATACTGGGGAGTTCCAGTACGTACTTTATATAACTAGATAACTAAATAAGTTACTTCCTAGTGTTAGCTAATGGCCAACTTTGCCATTTGGAGAATATATCAGGTCTTCAGGAATTCCTGATTACAGAAGTTGTTAGAAATTTTAGAGGAGAATAACTATTATAAAGTAAAGCTAGTGGCCAAACGTATTTAAAATTCTGTAACTTAACCCTTGATAATTTTAGAAAATTAAGAAACCAAAATGTCTTGTTAATCTATATTATAGAATCAGTCTATTCAAATGGTGGCATAGAAAAGCTATTTAGAGGAATGCAGTTTTTGTCCTAAAAATTGAAACACCTTAAGCATAGATGCATGAATTATGTCATGCTATAAGGCTCAAAAACTCAGTTCAGATTCATAGAATTGTATGCCTCTGGCTTGCTAGAAGCCTATCATCTCTCCTCCCTGTTTTGAATAATGAGTTATGGAGTTTTTATAAGGTGAGGTTGTCATGCACTTATAAGAGGAGAGATTCAGGAACTAGGATAGAGGAGGAGATGACATATAATAAGGCCCACATTGTACAGTGAATAGATGGGTGGGAAAAATCCAAAAAGAGATAATATGGAAGCTTTGATCAGGAGTTGGCAAACATTTCTGTAAAGGGGCAGATAGAGAATACTTTTGGTTTTATGGGCCGTTATTCTCTCTCTTGTAACTACTCAACTCTGCTATTGTAGCAAGAAAGCAGACATAGACGATCTGTAAATGAATAAACATGACTGTACTCTAATATTACTTTACGTATGGGCACTGACATTTGATTTTCATACAATTTTCATGTGTCATGAAATATTCTTCTTTCAACTTGCTTTCAACTATTTAAAAACATAAAATCATTCTTAGCCTGTGGACCATGCTAAAACAGGCAGCAGGCCAGACTTGGCCTGCAGACCGTGGTTTGCCAACCCCTGCCTTAGATGGATGGATGGCTTTTTGTCTGGTTGGAAAAAGAAGGCTAGGAACCAGTGTTGTTGCCTGGGGGACCTCCACAGGCCACATCGCGGTGCAGATGGTGAATGCAGCCAGAGTGGATCACACCCAGTTCTCTTTTGACCAGCACCCAAGGACACTGTGGGTACAGAAGAGGGACAGGCAGTAAAAAACAACCCTTTTGAACTGTAAAGACTGTTTTAGTTTTTAAGTCTTCATAGTTAATGTCTGTCTTCTCTGAAACTCAGGAAAGCAAGGGCTCTTTCAATCATTTCCCTGCTCTAGGTCAGTGCTTATCACGATGCCTGGCGCATTGCAACGACCCTTACGTATTAGACGACCCAAAATGAATAGACCAGAAAGCTCAAAGGGGCCCTGGGAGACATATACTCAGTCTATTCCAAATGTATCAATTCAGCTGCTTTATGATAAAGATTCTGATGTGGAAAGAAAAAATAAAATAATATAAAATAAGAGCTGTAGCAGAAACTCTTGTTTATTTAACTAGCTAAAAAGTCCCATAACAGCTTTGAGTGAACTTGACAGCTAAGAGGTCAAAAATGCATTTTTTGAGTGCAGCTCTATGTATTTTTAACAGGACTTCATAAAGTTGCTGAGTCTATATAAATCTTTCTGTAAACTTTAGCTGATCTATAAAGAACAAAATCAGAATGAGGCTAATGAAGTGTGTCTGCTTCAGCTGCAGGACAGAAGCTCAGCTCATTCTCTGCCACTGGATCAAACTAGGAGCAGACGGTAATTGGGACCAGATGAAATTTCAGAGGGAAGAGACGCAGGACATTCCAAAGTGCACACTGAACTTTTTTCCAAAAGATTAATGTCAATTATAAAGACATCATATTCACTGAACTTACACACGGCAACTGAATTACCTCGAAAGTGAAGCAATTCATTTTTATGGACTGACATCATTCAGTATTCGGGGAAAATTAACAGCAATCAGCAACTTCGTAGGTACCTTTTTTGGTTGTGTTTTTACATGCTGCATTCTACAAGAATGGATAGTCCTTTTGTATTTAGTTTTTCTTTGCTCCAATGAATCTTTCTGGTGTTAGGAGAAACTAGTTAAGCCAGCAAAATAAACTTTCTGAAACGTGTAAACACGTTTACACGTTACTTAAAATTTTCTGTGATATATTCTATTTTCCCTGCTGTACAATCCCAACACATTCTTTAAACAAATAAACAAAGCGCAGATATTTAAGTTCTAGTGCTCTCAATTTTAATATGACCCAGAAACACATTTTTTGATTTTAGAGCAGCAGTGTTTGACAACTATGTATCAGAAGGGCTTACTGGAGTAGACATATGAAAACGTATTATTACTTTACTGATCCCCTGTAGTAGTGGCTATTCCCATACTAATCTGGTAGTGGCTGTGACCACCAGCCATCAGCCACATCAGGGAGATCATACCTGCTACGGACAAATCACACTGCGTGGAAATCACTCAGGACTACACTTTTAAGGCGATGCAGACTGACAGGAAAAGCAAGTCCTGACTGGGAAGTAGTCAAATTGTAATTATTTAGGGGACACGTTTGATTAGGTAAGAGAGACTGCCATTGCCACTATCCTCCTCAAGAAGGTTTGGGTTCTACCCTTAATATTGTGATCTAGACAACCGATTCCCTATTTCTCACAAAACACACCGTCTGCTTTCTGGTCTTGGTGCTTTTGTTCGTGTCATCCTGTTGTCTGTCCCCTGAGTATGCCTCACATACTTCATCTTCTTTGAACTTAGAACCTGAGCCTGTGGAATCTCTGTCTTCCAAATGTCCACAGCGGTTATTAGTTTAAAAGAGGTTGCACATTTAGCTGCAGAGAGAGGACAGGATCTGAGTGAATAAGCTGGGCTAGGTATAACAGGATAGCCTCTTACACCAAGCCTCAGGGTTGCACCAATCTGCTTCGTGTAAATAAACCTGCCTCCTTTCTAACTGACACATGTGTGGGACTGTGGGCCCAATGTTGCCATGAGTTCCAATTTTTCAAAGATTTTGCAATGTCAGTGTGAAAGTTTCTAAGTGTTGGCTCTTATAAATTCAAATGATCAAATATCTGCCTTGCACATCCTCGGACTGAGGGCAATCAGACTGAAACTTTTTTTTTTGTGTGTGTGGTACACGGGCCTCTCACTGCTGTGGCATCTCCCATTGCGGAGCACAGGCTCCGGACACGCAGGCTCAGCGGCCATGGCTCAGGGGCCCAGCCGCTCCGCGGCATGTGGGATCCTCCTGGACCAGGGCACGAACCCGTGTCCCCCGCATCGGCAGGCGGACTCTCAACCACTGCGCCACCAGGGAAGCCCCAGACTGATACTTCTTTAACCGTCATTTGACAGTCACTACATGAGCATCATAAACTTTTATTTAAATAGGTTATAGTTTTATAATATTTAGTGTTTTAAGATTTATCCAAATAGAATCAGAAATCAGACTCCTCTAGATGAGACTGTCTTGTACATATTCACTTCAGAACCAACAAGATGATTTAAACATAAAAGTGTTTAATAAATGATAATTTGATGTAGAGTCTAATAATCTTAAATGTGAAAATTAAGTTATCACAGAAAGGCAGAAGGAGCAAACTTGAAATGGAATAATAGAAATTTCTTAATAAAGGTAGGCCTTAAGAGAGACATCTGCTTTGGGCCCAAAAGGAGACTTTGTTATAAGGTTCAGATGAACTATGGGATCTAAATCCCTTTGTAAATTACAAAGGCCTATAGAGATATTAACTGTGTTATTGTGACGGAAGAATACACAGAAACTTTTCTACTTTTATAACATTGTAAATGATGTCAGACAATTGTATTTACTCACCTATTACTAATGGTGGATCATTGTGTCTATTTCTGATTTACAGTTTGTAGTTTGATACACAGAAATCTCTGAGTAAAATTATCTTCTTTCCTTTAAAATGTCTTCCCTGTGTGTAAAATTCTTTTCAAAACAATCCTAGTTTTTAGATTTGAGGAAGTCCATATATTTGAGCAGGACGAAGAGAAATGATCTGATAATTCCCAAGAACTTTCAAAGCAGAGATATTTTACTTCCCTTTGCTTGCTCTGGTAGTGTTTCTCTCTTGGGACAAATGTTTTTAAGTAAGAAGTTGTTGCAAATGAATAACTTCTTAAGAGAAAGAAATAAAGTCATCTGAACAAAAATCAAAGTTTTATACTATAATAAAGATAGGAATAATACAGAAAATATGCTTTCTCTTAATGAGAAGTTTTATATACACATATTTGAAAAAGAAAAGAGAAAATAAATTTTTTTTTTTTTTTTTTTTTTTGCTGTACGCGGGCCTCTCACTGCTGTGGCCTCTCCCGTTGCGGAGCACAGGCTCCGGACGCGCAGGCTCAGCGGCCATGGCTCACGGGACCAGTCGCTCCGCGGCATGGGATCTTCCCGGACCGGGGCACGAACCCGTGTCCCCTGCATCGGCAGGCGGACTCTCAACCACTGAGGCACCAGGGAAGCCCTAAAATGTTGTTTTTATGTCAAGGAACAAGAATTCTTTCTGACATGCTTGGGATGTCAAAGAGGAAATTCTGTTTGCAGTAATAAGTAGGAAATTTATAAGATCAATTTCCAGTGCACATTACATTTTTAGAGGACATAATTATGCTCCAACTTTTTTCCTTTTTCCTCAAAAAGGGACTTCCCTATGTTTGAAAGGGGTGCACTTAGAGTGACCTGAGGTTAACCCAAGCCTCACTTTTCACATTCCTACTTGGGTCCCAAATGAAGGGCTTGCCTCTGCCATTGGCATCGAGCACACCCATGCAGACTGTCAAATCCTAGTGAGAAATGGCAAGCAGATTAAAAGGAAAGTGGCATGAAACCCTCCCATTGGTAACCAGGAGTAGAGTCAACAGTGAAAGGAAGTGTGGCTGGGAGCATCCCAGTGGTTGGCCAAGAAAAGAAGGGACTGAGAGACTCAGGTCCCCTTTGATATGTGGTCAGTCATAGAGCTTAGTCTGTGAGCCTCTTTCTCTCTCCCTCTCTCTCCCTCTCCCTCTCTCTCTCTCTCTCTCTCTCTCTCTCTCTCTCTCTCTCTCTCTCTCTCTCTCTCTCGGCATTTTTCAGTGGACTTAAAATGTGAAAAATATTTATGCCAACGAAAATGGTGTTTAGTGTCAATATTTTTGCTTTGATATACACCAGCTTGTTTTAACTGTCTGGGTTACTTGCATTTCGTGTCTGAAATAAAGAGGTTAAGAAAAGAATGCTTTTAATTCAAGAAAAAATTCAGGAGAGAGAGACCTCTTCGGTTGAGGATTCTTCTGATGAAGACTATCTTAATTGAACATTCTGATGTTTATTGACTTGCTGATGACATTGATGAGCTGCCAATTTCTGAGGAATAGTTTGAGAATAACTTTGAGAATGTGACGAGTTTCAGTCACCTATGCTTTCTGTAACTAATCGTCTGGCTCTGAGGCTTCCATTCTGGCCTCTGCTCTCACCTCAGCTGCCTTCTAAGGCCCCTACTGGGAGCCCATGGAATTTCTAAAGGTTGGGAAAGAATGAGCAAGGGATAGGGTCATTCGGAGTATTCTAGGCAGAGGCAGTAAGAGAAAGTAGTGGGTTCAAATGTCTGAAGGAAGCTGCTGATGACTAGAGCCTAGAGATGGGAGAGGGCCAAGTCATGAAGGACTTTGCAAAGGAGTTAAAAGGTTTGGACTTTATCCCCAGGGCCATGGGAAGGGTGTTAATCAGGGGAGTACATGACTGGATTTTCCTAGGCCAAGGCTTGGATCTTCTAGAAAGCCAATTAATCTCAATTGAGTCTTAACTATAAAATGAGGTTAAAAAAAATGTTAAATTGCCACCACAGAATAGAGTACATGAATGTCACGAAGGGGTTCATTCTGGTCCCCTGATGCCATCCCCCTACACACATCTCACGTGTCCTCATATTGCAATCCGCTTTGGAAGATGTGAACACAAATCCAGTACTCATTTTCCCCTCAGAACCACCAGGGATCAGGTGGCAAATCTGAAGAGCAGGGGAGTTGAGTAAACTGCTCACAACAGGGAGAGCAGAATGATGGTAAAAGTGCCGATGCACATTTAATATGATGCAATGCAGCAAAAAATTTATTGGGCACCTATTTTGTTCTTGACACAGTGAAAATGCTATGGTTAACAAAAATTTAAAAATTGATCTCAGTGTAACGTGGACATATCGCTACACAATTACTATTCAATATGATGAGTGTTATAAACATGCCAAGAAAAGTTGTGAAATGTAAAACTATGTTTAAAGTTATTTTCCAAAATGGTTTGAAAATACAAATGGTAGTACTGTTAACTATTAAGAAAAAGAAAAACAAATGTTTATAAAAATGACCAAGAATAAAGTGGAGGAAAGAAAATGTTTTTTGTAATTATTTACTAAACACCCTTCCATTCATGATTCAATCAATGATTCAATCAATCATTCACACATTTATTAATTTAATTAACTCCCCAATCAATCAGTTGAACAGTTAAGATTTACTTAATGCCAAATATGCCAGGCATTGTGTTAGGTGCTAGTATTTCTGGGGAAATATAGCAAAGTCCTTGCTCTCATGGAAGCACAGATAAATAAGACCAGTCCTTGCATTTATAGGGTTTGGTAGTTAATTTTATATGTCAACTTGACTGGGCCACAGGTGCACAGATATTTGGTTAAACAGTATTCAGGGAGCGTCTGTGAGATTGTTTCTAGATGAGATTAGCATTTGAATCTGTAGACTGAGTAAAATAGATTGCTTTCCCAGTGTAGGGGGACCTCATCCAAGCCACTACAGGTCTGAGTAGAACAAAAAGGAGAAGTAAGAAAGAATTCATTCTCTCTGCCTCACTGTCTTCAAGCTGGGACATCAGCCTCTGCCTGGGACTCAGACTCAGACCAGAACTTACACCATCAACTGTCCTGGTTCTCAGGTTGTTGGATTCAGAATGCAACTACCCCACTGGCTCTCCTGGGTTTCCAGTTTGCCAACTGCAACTTGTATATGTGTATATATGTGTGTGTGTGTGTGTGTGTGTGTGTGTGTGTGTGTGTAGAGCTTCTCGTGCTATAAAGTATTTTTTTAACATCTTTATTGGAGTATAGTTGCTTTACAATGGTGTGTTAGTTTCTGCTTTACAAAAAAATGAATCAGTTATATATATACATATGTTCCCATATCTCTTCCCTCTTGCATCTCCCTCCTTCCCACCCTCCCTATCCCACCACTCTAGGTGGTCACAAAGCACAGAAATGATCTCCCTGTGCTATGCGGCTGTTTCCCATCAGCTAACTATTTTACATTTGGTAATGTACATAAATTCATGCCAATCTCTCACTTCATCCCAGTTTACCCTTCCCCCTCTCCATGTCCTCAAGTCCATTTTCTACCTCTGTGTCTTTATTCCTGTCCTGCCCCTAGGTTTTTCAGAGCCATATATATATATATATATATAGATATATATATATATAGATATATATATATAGGTTTTCTATCCTGTTCCATTGATCTATATGTCTGTTTTTGTGCCAGTACCATACTGTCTTGATTACTGAGGCTTTATAGTATAGTCTGGAGGCAGGGAGCCTGATTCCTCCAGCTCCGTTTTTCTTTCTCAAGATTGCTTTGGCTATTCGGGGTCTTTTGTGTTTCCGTACAAATTGTGAAAGTTTTTGTTCTAGTCCTGTGAAAAATGCCATTGGTAGTTTGATAGGGATTGCATTGAATCTGTAGATTGCTTTGGGTAGTACAGTCATTTTCACAATGTTGATTCTTCTAATCCAAGAACACGATATATATATCTGTCCATCTGTTTGTATCATCTTTAATTTCTTTCATCAGTGTCTTATTGTTTTCTGCATTCAGGTCTTTTGTCTCCTTAGGTAGGTTTATTCCTAGCTATTTTATTCTTTTTGTTCCAATGGTAAATGGAAGGGTTTCCTTAATTTCTCTTTCAGATTAGTCATCATTAGTGTATAGGAATGCAAGAGATTTCTGTGCATTAATTTTGTATCCTGCTACTTTACCAGATTCACTGATTAGCTCTAGTAGTTTTCTGGTAGCATCTTTAGGATTCATGTCATATGCAACCAGTGACAGCTTTACTTCTTTGTTTCCGAGTTGGATTCCTTTTATTTCTTATTCTTCTCTGATTGCTGTGGCTAAAACTTCCAAAACTATGTTGAATAATAGTGGTGAGAGTGGACAACCTTTTCTTGTTCCTGATCTTAGAGGAAATTCTTTCAGTTTTTCACCATTGAGAACGATGTTGTCTGCACGTTTGTCAATCGGCCTTTATTATGTTGAGGTAAGTTCCCTCTATGCCTACTTTCTGGAGGGTTTCTTTCATAAATGGGTGTTGAATTTTGTCAAAAGCTTTTTCTGCATCTATTGAGATGATCACATGGTTTTTATTCTTCAATTTGTTAATATGGTGTATCACATTGATTGATTTGCATATATTGAAGAATCCTTGCATTCCTGGAATAAACCCCACTTAATCATATTGTATGATCCTTTTAATGTGTTGCTGGATTCTGTTTGCTAGGATTTTGTTGAGGATTTTTGCATCTATGTCATCAGTGATATTAGCCTGTAGTTTTCCTTCTTTCTGACAGCTTTGTCTGGTTTTGGTATCAGGGTGATTATGGCCTCATAGAATGAGTTTGGGAGTGTTCCTCCCTCCGCTATGTTTTGGAAGAGTTTGAGAAGGGTAGTTGTTAGCTCTTCTCTAAATGTTTGATAGAATTCGCCTGTGAAGCCAGGTGGTCCTGGGCTTTTGTTTGTTGGATGATTGTTTACCACAGTCTCAATTTCAGTGCTTGTGATTGGTCTGTTCATACTTTCTATTTCTTCCTGGTTCAGTCTTGGAAGGTTGTGCTTTTCTAAGAATTTGTTCATTTCTTCCAATTTGTCCATTTTATTGGCATATAGTTGTTTGTAGTAATCTCTCATGATCCTTTGTATTTCTGCAGTGTCAGTTGTTACTTCTCTTTTTTCATTTCTAATTCTATTGATTTGAGTCTTCTCACATTTTTTCTTGATGAATCTGGCTAATGGTTTATCAATTTTGTTTTTCTATTCAAAGAACCAGCTTTTAGTTTTATTAATCTTTGTTATTATTTCCTTCATTTTTTTCTCATTTATTTCTGATCTGATCTTTATGATTTCTTTCCTTCTGCTAACTTTTGTTTGTTTTCTTCTTTCTCTAATTGCTTTTGGTGTAAGGTTAGGTTGTTTATTTGAGATGTTTCTTCTTTCTTGAGGTAGGATTGTATTGCTCTAAATTTTCCTCTTAGAACTGCTTTTGCTGCATCGCATAGTTTTGGGTCTTCCTGTTTTCATTATCATTTTTTTCTAAGTATTTTTTTGATTTCCTCTTTGATTTCTTCAGTGATCTCTTGGTTGTTAGGTAGTGTATTGTTTAGTCTCCATGTGTTTGTATTTTTTACAGATTGTTTCCTGTAATTGATATCTAGTCTCATAGCATTGTGGTCAGAAAAGAAACTTGACATGATTTCAATTTTCTTAAATTTATCAAGGCTTGATTTGTGACCTAAGGTATGATCTATCCTGGGGACTATTCCATGAGCACTTGAGAAGAAAGTGTATTATCTTGTTTTTGGATGGAATGTCCTATAAATATTAGTTAAATCCATCTTTTTTAATGTATCTTTTAAAGCTTGTGTTTCCTTATTTATTTTCATTTTGGATGACCTATCCATTGGTGAAAGTGGGGTGTTAAAATCCCCTACTATGATTGTGTTACTTTTGATTTCCCCTTTTATGGCTGTTAGCACTTGCCTTATGTATTGACGTGCTGCTCTGTTGGGTGCATAAGTATTTACAGTTGTTATATCTTTTTCTTGGATTGATCCCTTGATCATTATGTAGTGTCCTTATTTGTCTCTTGTAATACTCTTTATAGTCTGTTTTGTCTGATATGAGAATTGCTCCTCCAGCTTTCTTTTGATTTCCATTTGCATGGAATGTCTTTTCCATCCCCTCACTTTCAGTCTGTATGTGTCCCTAGGTCTGAAGTGGGTCTCTTGTAGAGAGCATATATATGGGTCTTGTTTTTGTACGCATTCAGCCAGTCTATGTCTTTTGGTGGAAGCATTTAATCCATATACATTTAAGGTAATTATTGATATGTATGTTCCTATTACCATTTTCTTATTTGTTTGGGTTTGTTGTTGTAGGTCTTTTCCTTCTCTTGTGTTTCCTGCCTGGAGAAGTTCCTTTAGCAATTGTTGTAAAGTGGTTTGGTGGTTCTGAATTCTCTTAGCTTTTTCTTGTCTGTGAAGGTTTTAATTTCTCCTTCAAATCTGAATGAGATTCTTGCTGGGTAGAGTAGTCTTGGTTGTAGGTTTCTCCCTTTCATCACTTTAGATATGTCTTGCCACTGGCTTCTGGTTTGCAGAGTTTCTGCTGAAAGATCAGCTGTTAACCTCATGGGGATTCCCTTGTATGTTATTTGTTGTTTTTCCCTTGCTGCTTTTAATATTTTTTCTTTGTATTTAATTATTGATAGTTTGATTAATATGTGTCTTAGAGCGGTTCTCCTTGGATTTACCCAGTATTGGACTCACTGCACTTCCTGGACTTGATTAACTATTTCCTTTCCCTAATTAGCAAAGTTTTCAACTATAATCTCTTCAAATATTTTCTCATCCCTTTCTTTTTCTCTTCTTCATCTGGGAACCCTATAATTCAAATGTTGTTGCGTTTAATGTTGTCCCTGAGGTCTCTAAGACTGTCTTCAATTCTTTTCATTCTTATTTCTTTATTCTTCTCTGCAGTAGTTATTTCCACTATTTTATAATTCAGGTCATGTATCTGTTCTTCTGCCTCAGTTATTCTGCTATTGATTCCTTCTAGAGAATTTTAAAATTCATTTATTGTGTTGTTCTTCATTGTTTGTTTGGTCTTTATTTCTTCTAGCTCCCTGTAAACATTTCTTGTATTTTCTCCATTCTATTTCCAAGATTTTGGATCATCTTTACTATCTTTGCTCTGAATTCTTTTTCAGGCAGACTGCCTATTTCCTCTTCATTTGTTTGGTCTGGTGAATTTTTACCTTGCTCCTTCACATGCTGTGTGTTTTTCTGTCTTCTCATTTTGCTTAAGTTACTGTGTTTGGGGTCACCTTTCTGTAGGCTGCAGGTTCATACTTCCCATTGCTTTTGATGTCTGCCCCCAGTGGCTAAGGTTGGTTCAGTGGGTTGCGTAGGCTTCCTGTTGGAGGGGACTAGTGCCTGCGTTCTGGTAGATGAGTCTGGATCTTGTCTTTCTTGTCGGCTGCACCTTGTCTGGTGATGTGTTCTTGGGTGTCTGTGACCTTATTATGCTTTCAGGCAGCCTCTCTGCTAATGGGTGGGGTTGTGTTCCTGTCTTGCTAGTTGTTTGGCATGGGGTGTCCTACACTGTAGCTTACTGGTTGTTGAGTGGAGCTGGGTCTTAGCGTTGAGATGGCAATCTCTGGGAGAGCTTTCGCCATTTGATATTACGTGGAGCCAGGATGTCTCTGGTGGACCAGTGTCCTGAACTCGGATCTCCCACCTCTGAGGCACAGGCCTGACACCCGGCCGGAGCACCAAGACCCTGTCAGCCACACATCTCAGAAGAGAAGGGAGAAAAAAAGAAAGAAAATAAATAAAAGAAAAAGAAATAAAATTATTAAAATAAAAAATAAAATGAATTATTAAAATAAAAAATTAAAAAGAAATAAAATAAAGAAAAAATAAAGGAAGAAGAGAGCAATGACACCCAAAAAAAAAAAAATGCCACCAATGATAACAATCTCTAATAACTTCTTAAAAGAAAAGAAAGTGACAGACAGAATCCCAGAACAAATGGTAAATGCAGAGCTATGCAGACAAAATCACACAAAGAAGTATACACATACACTCACAATAAAAGAAAAAGGAAATATATATATCTATATATTAAAAAAAAAGGAAGAGAGCAGCCAAATCCATAAACAAATCTATCAATGATAATAAGCTCTAAATACTAAGCTAAGATAAGCATAAAACCAGAAGCAAATTAGATGCAGAAAGCAAACCCCAAGTCTACAGTTGCTCCCAAAGTCCGCCGCCTCCATTTGGGATGATTTCGTTGTCTCTTCAGATATTCCAGAGATGCAGGTGCATCAAGTTGATTGTGGAGCTTTAATCCGCTGCTCCTGAGGCTGCTGGGAGAGATTTCCCTTTCTCTTCTTTGTTCGCACAGCTTCTGGGGCTCAGCTTTGGATTTGGCCCCACCTCTGCGTGTAGGTCACCGGAGGGCATCTGTTCTTCGCTCAGACAGGATGGGGTTAAAGGAGCCGCCGATTCGGGGGCTCTGGCTTACTCAGGCCGGGGGGGTGGGGGAAGGAGGGGCACAGATGCAGGGCGAGCCTGCGGTGGCAGAGGCCAGTGTGACATTGCACCAGCCTGAGGCACGCCATGCATTCTCCCGGGGAAGTTGTCCCTGGATCCCGGGACCCTGGCAGTGGCAGGCTGCACAGGCTCCCCGTAAGGGGGGTGTGGCTAGTGACCTGTGCTTGCACACAGGCTTCTTGGTGGCGGCAGCAGCAGCAGCAGCCTTAGCATCTTATGCCTGTCTCTCGGGTCCACGTTGATAGCCGTGGCTCGCGCCCGTCTCTGGAGCTCCTTTAAGCAGCGCTCTTGATCCCCTCTCCTCGCACACCAGGAAACAAAGGGAAGAAAAAGTCTCTTGCCTCTTCGGCAGCTCCAGACTTTTCCCCGGACTCCCTCCCGGCTAGCCGTGGTGCACTAACCCTCTTCAGGCTGTGTTCACGCCGCCAACCTCAGTCCTCTCCCTGTGCTCCAACTGAAGCCCGAGCCTCAGCTCACAGCCCCGCCTGACCCGGTGGGTGAGCACACAAGCCTCTCGGGCTGGTGAGTGCCGGTCGGCACCGATCCTCTTTGCGGGAATCTCTCCGCTTTGCCCTCCGCACCCCTGTTGCTGCGCTCTCCTCCGCGGCTCCGAAGCTTCCCTGCTCCTCCACCCGCAGCCTGTGCCCACGAAGGGGCTCCTAGTGTGTGGAAACCTTTCCTCCTTCACAGCTCCCTCCCACTGGGAGGGAGGTGCGGGTCCCGTCCCTATTCTTTTGGTGCCGGTCTCGTTCCTATTCTTTTGTCTCTGTTTATTCTTTTTCCTTTTGCCCTACCCAGGTACGTGGGGGGTTTCTTGCCTTTTGGGAGGTCTGGGGTCTTCTGCCAGCATTCAGTAGGTGTTCTGTAGGAGTTGTTCCACATGTAGATGTATTTCTGAAGTATTTGTGGGGAGGAAGGTGATCTCCACATCTTATTCCTCCGCCATCTTGAAGGTTCCCATACATCACTCCTCAACCATACCTGATGACAGGTGTGTGTGCTTGGTGTGGGGAGATGATTTTAAACTTAGAAGTCAATAAAGGATTAGTAGAGAGTAAATGTACTGCATATAACTCAAACTCTCCACATATACATACTCATGTTCTCAGATATAATCACAAAGCTCAGGTAAGTGGTAGTATAATCCTAGTACTAAATACAAATTTCTGTAACTAGAAAATTTTGGTGAAATTCATAGTATTGGATAAGAGAACATGTTTTCATCCCACGTATGTCCAGAGCTTGATTCCATGTGATTTGTGGTTGCTTATCTGTCTCCACACTTGTTCACATCTACATTAAAAGAGGTCCTTTGTATCAGAGCTAAGAAACTCATTATACAGATTTCTGTGTGGGTTCACAATTATACAACATTCATAATGTAAGTCTAAGATTCTTCATCATTTTGTTTTGATAGCTCTAGTTGCTGCACTTCCTAATTTGCTACTGTACATAACATTAAAATTCTGACATTTAAACAAGTTTACACTCCTTCAGTGAGCACTGTAATATTCCCTTTGACTTCAAATAGCTTCTTTCTCTACCTCATTATTGGGTGGTACATGACCACCTTAGTTGTCC
Source organism: Orcinus orca (assembly GCF_937001465.1). Lineage (NCBI taxonomy): Eukaryota > Metazoa > Chordata > Mammalia > Artiodactyla > Delphinidae > Orcinus > Orcinus orca. Next base: position 78,013,418 of record NC_064570.1, read on the forward strand.
AGCCCAGCCCAGCATCTTTTCTCTGTCTCTGCTCTTTCTGTTTCTTGGTCTAAGGCTCTCAGTTGGCTCTTTCTGTAGGGCACTAAGTGTCCTTCTAAAAGACAAAGAGGTTGCTTCTAAAACTCTAAAATGACAAATGAGTATTACACCTGGGCTGCAGTTCTTAGAGCCTGGGTTGGCCTCAGAGTAGAGCTGCTCTGGCCAGAGGCTCCAGAGTAGGGAACTATGGGAGATGGAGGGCTAAAGCCTGGATCAGGCCAACTGGCCTTTTCTGCTGAGGTTTGAAGGGCCTGGGAAGTAAAACAGAGCAGGACAGGAAAGGCGGAAACTAGGACACAACAAGCTGACTTGAAATAGAAAGCGGACAGTAGAGCCTGCAGACTGCCTCTAAGGGGCTGTAGCCACTAGACCTTTCCATAGGATACCTGCAGGCTTGCTCAGGGATGGAAGGGAGCCACTGAAGGGACTGAGACTTCCTGGACACCAGCTTTAAGTGAGGGATACCTGCAAAAAATGTGTTTCCATTGAGCCCGTCACTAACAAGACACTTTCTACGTTGAACTACCAAATATCCTTCATTCCTGCGTCAATGTAGAAATTCCCCACCCTACCATCAACGTCTGACTCTCCAGGGCTCTGTCCCTGGGTGTTATTTTGTGTTTTGTGCTTGTCCTATATCTCAGGGCCCATGGTCTGCTCGTGGACCAGTGAGGTTCAGATATAGTTCAGTAGAGAACTGAGAAAGAATTTTTAAAGATCATTATCAATGAACCAAAACCAGGGTGGAGGAAATATTCAAGGCATGTTAGATTTCATGGTTTTAGATAATGAGAACTTAGTTTCAACACTTTGAGGATTTGTGAATTTTTATTTGGAAACTCTAAAGTACAGATTGGAACTCTATTGCTTTGCTGTTCTCTGATAGAGGTGAGGCCACAACATGATCTAGCAATTCTTCTACTCATTTCTAGTCAGGAAGTCTTTTATGAGAAGTATGTCATTTTCATAAAACTCTCACCCCTCAACCTCATGCTCTATTTTACAAAGAGAATAAAAACCATTTAACATGCATTTTATTCAACAAATATTTATTGAACACCAACTATATGTCACGATCTGTGTTACATGCAAGGATACAGTGGTTGGAGGACACAGGTAAGTAGGCACCTGTAATAAGTATGACCCAGTCCTGACTAGTTAGACATAAAGAAACCTCTAAAAGGCTTCTGGGAGAGATGATCTCCCCTGCCAAAGGGCAAGGACCCTGCAAAAGAAAAGTTCTTGGAATCCCTTCCCCTTGTCCCTGCTTTTGAAGTCAGATGTCTCTGAGGATAAGATGGGGTCCGTATTGCAACCAGTAGAGACAATATGGAAGATGAAAGTCAACACACTTATTGTGGTGAACCAGAAGAATGGAAGAACCTGGGTCTATGTGAATATATTGAGTTGCTGAACTAACAATGATCAGTCTACCTCTAGGCACCCCAAGGACAGGCATTTAATGTTCTTATGATTTAAGCCACTGACAGTTAGGTTTTCTGTTACTTGCATCCAGAAGCATCTTGACTGACAAAATGTCATGGGGGTGCTTAGGAAGGATGCCTACTTCAACCTTCTTGGAGAAGTAGTATCTCTGATGGAACCTAAGAATCTACTAGGAGATTGGTATTCCAAGGAGGGCCAGGTCTGAGGGGGAAGGATGTGCCAGGCAGAGGTAGCAGCACACAGAGGGGCTCAGAGGGAGAGTAAGAGTGAGGAACTTCAAGTAATTAGTGTGAAAGGAAAAAGCAACATGACGGGAGCCTTCCAGAGTGATCTTGTCACTCCTCTCTTCAAATCTCTGCAAGCGCTCCCCGGTTCCCTCTTAGCAGAAGCCAGAACCCTTGCAATGAGTTTTAAGATCTCATGGTCCAGGGCTTCCCTGGTGGCGCAGTGGTTGAGAGTCCGCCTGCCGATGCAAGGGACCCGGGTTTGTGCCCCGGTCCGGGAGGATCCCTCATGCCGCGGAGAGGCTGGGCCCGTGAGCCATGGCTGCTGAGCCTGCGCGTCCAGAGCCTGTGCTCCGCAACGGGAGAGACCACAACAGTGATAAAAAAAAAAAAAAAAAAAAAAGATCTCATGTTCTGGCTCTAGACACTGCTCGGACTTGACCTCCTACTATTCTCCCCTCACTCTTTCTTCTTAAGCCACAAGGACCTAATTTCTCTCCCTCAAACATCCTTAGCTTGATCCTGCTTCAAGGCCTTTGCACCTGCTGTTCTCTCCACCAGGAATGCTCTGTCCACACGTATCTGCATGGCTTGCTCTCTCCTGCTTTCTTCAGTTCTCTGCTGAACTATCACCTTTCCAGGGAAGCTACCTGCAACCACTCTATGTACAGTAGCAACTCCCAATTACCTCTCCCAGCACTCCAGTCCCCTTTATTTTGTTAACTTTTCCTCTAAAGCATGTGTCGTTATCCTATCCTATATAAGTTTACACATTTATTTATCGTCATTCTTCCCCTGTGTGAGCAGGAATTTGTCTGTTTTGTTTTGCAATATATCTCTAGAACCCAGATAAACTGTTTCACTGCTGCATCCCTACCACTCCAGCCCTTATCAGAGGCTCAAAGCAAATATTTATTGATAAAATGCGTGAATGAATAAGGGTAGACCAAATCTTCTAGGTTTTTGCATGCTACGGTAAAGACACATTAACTACCTTAACTTGCCCCTTTCCTATGCATTTCCAAGCTTAACCAACTCTTCTTTAATCCTTTCCTTCTGAGAGGATTGTAGGGAGGTTGTGGGAATGAGGATAGAGAAGTAGGCAGATCACAGCATATACTATGGTTGCATAAAGGAGCTCCGGTTTTATACTGAAAGGTTTTATAGCAAGACAGTGATGTTTATCAATTTACATTTTCAAAAGGTAACATTTCCTTCAGTGTAGAGAATAAGTTTGGAGTGGATACAAGTGTAGAAAAGGAGACCCATGAGAAACCTATTGCAATAATACAAGTGAGAAATTATTAGGGTCTTAACTAAATAAGGGGCATCTGGAATTGAGAAAAGGATGTTGGTTGAGACTTAATGGTGAGGGAAATGATAAAGGATTTAGTGTAAGATTAGATGACGGGGTATGAAATACAGGGCAAAATCTGAAATGCCCCCAGCTTTGGGTCCTGGGGACCTAGCTGACAGTTCATCAAGATGGGCAGGTGGCAAGCAGAAGTGGAGTTCCAGGAAGTGACACAGTGAGCTTGATTTCAGACATGCTGAGTCTGAGGTATCTGCAGAGATATTCTCAGGCAGCTGGATACGTCAATCTACAACTCACAAAGAATCAACCACTAATATCTAATGGGTGTGCAGAGGCAAAAGAATTGCTGAGAGGCTAAGAGGAGAGCTTCATAAAATGAAGATGAAAGTGGGCAAAGTGCTGCACAGAAACCAGGCATGATGAATACCAAAAAGATATTACTGTATTTGACAACCCTAGGAACCCTAATGACATTTGATGGAAACATTTCAATAGACTAACAAGGACAGAAGCCAGATTCCACTTGGTTGAAGAATAGGAACAGTAATAGCTAACATTTTCTACTTATTTATTGAAAGCCAGGCACTTTCCTCCATCCTCTTGTATAAGTGCATTTAATCCCCACAACTGCTCTGTGAGGTCAGTCGTGCTATCAGCGTATCATCCCCATTTTTCTGATGAGGAAATGAAGCACAGAGATAGTGATTTACGAACATCACACAGATTAAGAAAAGTAGCAGAATTAGGATTTGAACCGGGCCGTTTGTGCTCAGAGCCCATCTTAGCCACCATGCTCCATTGTTCTCTGATGAATGAAAAATAAGGAAACAGAGGCAATAGGTACAGGGGTTTCTTCAAAATATTTGAAATGAAGGAAAACAGAGACAGAAAACGTTAGCTAAAGAAGAAGGTAGGGTCAAAGGGTACAAGATGCCGTGCAGAGAGTGTGAGCTTTGAAATCAGAAAAAGGTAACTCCACCACTTGCTTGTACTGTTATTTCAAGAAATTAACCCTTATTCATGTTCTTCGTGTATAAAATGGAGATAATTACAATGAAACATTAGAAATGTTGCAAGGGTTAACTGAACAATAAATACAATGTTCCTAACATAGCTCTAGATATACAGTAGCTGCAAAGAAAAACTATGCATTTCCTTCCTTCCCCACACAGCCAGCCAAGGGGCTGGTGCCCTGCCAATCACAACACCCGCTGATTTCACAGAGGTTGTCATGGTTTGCTCCTACTTGGCCACGAGCTCTTCTAATTCTACTAAAAGCATTCCTTTTTTTTTTTTTTTTTTTTTTCAGACTCTTCACCTCTCACTGCTATCTCTTTCATACCAGCATCTTATCACTCTGGGAAAGCTGAGGGCCCACTGGCTGCCTCACGGTGTCTGCCTCAGATGGCAGAGGCTACATTCATGGCTCCAGTTTTTCACCCACTTTGTGTCTGTGCCCTTTGCCATGGCTGGCCACGCGATTGCCTTTGGCTAATGGGATGCTGGCAAACTCAATAATAGATGAGGATTAAAAAATAAGGTTTTGTTATCACTTTTGCCCTCTTGTGCCTCTCTGTCACCAGTGTAAGAATATACATGGGCCAGCCTGCCAAGGAATGAGAGACACATGGAGGAGAGCTGGGTCACCCAAGGTGCCTCACTGCCCCGTCTATCGAAATTGCTAACCTACAGACCCATAAGCTAACTAAATGCTTCATATTTAAAGCCACAGAGTTTTGGAGGGGTCTGTTATCCAACACTACTTTGGCCACAAACAACGGATGAACTCTGTCCAATTTGAGCATTTTTTCAACTGCCAATAGGGTCCCAGTGAAGCTGAATTAGTTACAATTTTTCCATTGAAAACTTCTGGCTCTGTTCTGCCATAAATGGAAGCCAGATTTACTCAGTAAGATTGAGGCATGTTCTTGGGGCCCCATCCTGGCTTAACGGCCCCTGATGCTGCAGCGTTCTCCCTCTTCTCTCCCCCTCCCCCTTTGAGGGCTGGGTGGGAGAATTAACTCAGCCTAATGGTCTTTTGCAGATTATACATTTCTACCTCTCCCAGTTCTATGGTGGTTGGGTGTTAGACTTAAAATCTCAATTTCAGTGTTTCGACGACTCTCTTTTAGTAGAATGGCAGAGATCGGCACACATCCTCCTGTGGAAACTTCATTAACCGGCCTCTCTTTAGCCCCCCATACTCTGCGATATAAACAAATGAATAAACTCTAGAAAGCCTGGGAGCGTGTCTGCAGTTCTGGCCTCCACCCGCATGAGAGCTTTCAATTGCTGCTGGGTCCTTTTGCCCTCGTATGTCTGGGAAATTATTAGAGGCTAACAAAATTCTTTTCCTATGGCTGGTGCAGGATAGCCGCAGTCACAGAAGGTTCCACTGTGAGAGGCAGTGAAGCCAGTGGGTGAAATTACCTGCACTTCCTGACCCTCATCTAACGCGTTCCAGGCAATGTGACTATCTCAGCAGTTGCCCTGGTGCTAGTGCTAGCCTTTGGTCTCCTTGGCTGAAAAATAATATTATTTTTATACAGAGAGTATGTAATATAAAATAGGTAACGTCTAACTCCGCTGTCTTTGTGAAACTCAAAATGTAGAAATTTAAGGTCAGAAAGATGTCAGAATAATAGCCTTTAAACATTGTGGCCAGTATGTGCAATTCTTGGGCATCCTTTGGGGGGTGTGGAGCAGCTGGAGAGTATGTATCTGTTTCACACTTCTCACACCACCCTTCGCGTCTCCTGTCTGTGCTGTCATATACCCACCTACCATTGAAATAACTCAGTAACTTAGCTTAAATATATTTGCAAACTGTGTACCTTGGTTTCTGTTATGACAGGCCTTTCTGTTAGGCTTTCTGCTATGTAAGTAATGGCAGTTTTGCTTGGTAGGCGAGAAGAAAGTCATTCTTGATCTTTCTTTAAAAACTAGGTTAATATCTCCTAGATTAACAGAAATTTGGAGGCGACCATACTTACTTGGAGATTGTTTTGGAAAGGAAAACGGCATTCGTATAAAATGCCCTTAAAAACAGTAGGAAAGTTCTTAGACTAAAGACTGAATATTATTCCAACCTCAAAGACTAAAACTTGAAGTTGGAAGCTCACACACACACAGGACCAGTCTGATGTGTCCTAAACCTTCTTGGCCGGTCCCTAAGTAGAATCCCAGTACACTGGGGTCGAAGACAGGCCAAGATCAAGATCAAGAGCTAAGTTTTTGTTTTTAATTTTTTCCTTGAATCTCTTTATCCTTCTTCCTGTGTTTCACTTACAAGGAGGTGAATACAGTAATGAGTAACCTATATTCTTTGTTTTCTTAGTTACTCACAGTGTGATTCCCCTTCTCTCAGCCCCCTTCCCTCTTTCTTGCTCTTTTTCTTCCCCTCCCTTAAACAAAGACGTTTCCTCCCGGAGAACTGCCTCTGCTACTGTTGCGGTTCCTCTCTCCGCCTTGCCTTCTGGAATGTTTTATGAAATGCCAGACAAGATGACTCAGGGAGAACAGGGAAAAAAAGTCTGTGAGTCCCTTGGTCTCACATCGCGTATGTAATAGAATACTATTTAGGAGAATTCACTTTGCCAAAGTAACTAGAATAAGATGCTGATAATATTTTCCACTATCAGGTACAATACCACGAGGACACGTAAATGATGAATGTGAGTGTGAAATGTCCCTGATGGCTGAACTCATGGAAGGAACGTGGACATGAGGTGTCACAGGCTGGCTGGAAGCTCCGTGCACATTTAGACACAAAAAAATAATGTGAACTTGGTCTAAGGAATGAGACCAAATGAGGAGCCACAGACTTCAGAGACGTGTGCTTTTCATTTAGTGCAAACATGCCCTTGAGTTCTCTCAGTGTAATTTGACATGTACCGTTTAGTATTTGAAGTTTTGCCTCTGTTTCAAAGAATCCTCAAGGATGGAAACTCAACAATTCCAGAAATCCCTTGATCTCAGTCTCCCCATTTTCAAGTTTCAGAAATATTTCCTTCTTGGGTGGAGACACAAAGAGGACCGGGGACAGGGAGGGCTGGGGTTGGAGGGACGGGTGAAGAAAGATGAAAGATGAGGGAAACAAGTCTCCATAAATAGGCCTTGTTTTTGCCAGGCTTTTCACTAGGAAGTGAAAAATCACTAGGAAGTGACTTTTATTTTATTTCACTTTACTTTTACTGTATATTGAAGTTGACTTCATGGCTAGAGAAAAATAAGTTAATGGTTGGTTATGTCAAAATTTCACACTTTAATTTCCTTTTGTCATAACTGCTAAGATTATAATTTTGGGAGGAGGAAGGAACAAATTATTACTAATAATATCACTTCAGGTTATATGATGATTTTAACTTCTCAAAGTAATTTTATTATTGACAATCTTATTTTATCCTTTGTAAACCAGAAATATTTTCTTAATTTGCATAATGTCAAAACCCTGAAGGGAGAATCCTGGAATAATGAGCAGATCTGTAGGATAACCTGATTCCTTCCAAGAGACGTTGATGTACTGTGTTCCATGTGACATTCTACTTGAGGATGAAGTTCTCCATTCACTCATTCACAAAATCAGGGGGCTGGACTAGATGTCTTCCAAGAGTATTTTCCTTTGAAATTCTGGGGTTTGGTGACACTGTAAAGACACATGTCTCTCGCCTTCCGTACCAAGACAGGTATCCTTCTGTGTGGAAATATCCAGCTTCTGGAAGTTGCCAGAACACAATCAAGTTGCTGTCCTCAGGTAGAACAGCCTGTTAATACTTCAGTATATTCTTGTAGATGTGTATATTCTTGTTGTAACTATCTCAAATTCTTCATGGGTAAATCTGGAGGGAAAATAAATAAGAAACCATCAAGACACCTACTTCGCCAGTTTCCAGTGAGGATAAAAAGCCACAGTTAAAGCCACAATCCTTGACTGGAAGGGTAAGATCATGTTGACATCCTTGACTGACAGTTCCCACGGAATATATGAAATTATTTGGAAAACAGGTGAGGAATACCTGTGTCGAGAGAAAATAATAAAGAGCCCACAGGGGTGCAGCCTTACCAGGTGGTTCAATGAACGGATGGCTATTGGTAAAAATGTTCTTTTTTTGGAACACGTAGACAGGGAGTCAAACTGGTTGCCGTCAATGAAATGTGCTATCACCAGGAAGATAAGCTGGGCCTTCGGGTCTAGGCATGTAGCTCGCTCGCTAGGGGAAGTCAGAGCCTTCCAGCTCTTTGGACACAGAGGACCCCACAGGGAGGCCCGGCTGAGAGCACAGGATGGAGCGTGTGTGCTGCAGTTCTTCTGATGACCCTGCATCCCTTAGCTCTCATTCCTTATTAAAAGGTGAAAAAACAGAAGCTCAGAGAAGTCATATAAATGGTTTACCAAAAGATGTTTACTAATTAATGACCAAATTGTGACTCGCAGGCACAGGCTGGTTTGAAAGTTTTAATACAGATGGTGGCAGGGCTCATCTAAGTACTTAGATGGAACTCTACACTTCAAGGACACTTTTAAAGCTCTTTTTCCTCTCTGCTCTATATTAAACTTAACTTCACATCCAGGTGTCTAAGTGGCTTACCTTAAATCTATTGACACTATTTCTCATCAGTTCAAATCATGCAAATTGCCTGGAAGAGGAAGGCCATGGAACTGGAGAAGAGATGGGTTAAAGAGGAATAACACAGGTTTTGAATCAGCCTTGAGGCTGAATCTTGACTCCACTGTTCACATGGGTGAGACATTTAAACTTCCAAAACCTCTCCTTTCTCATACATTTAATGGAAATAATAATACACTATAGGGCTGTAGTATGGTTAAAGAAGTATAGGAAAGATGTAGCACAATTCCTGGCAGATAATAAACAGTAGGTAACTCTCATTGCGATAAATGCTAAATCTGATTACCTATCAAATTAGAGACAAAAACTGGGTTTGACAAACTTTTCCTATAAAGGGCAAAATGGGAAATATTTTAGGTTTTTCAGACCAAATGGTTTCTGCAATAACTACTCAAACTTTCTTGCTGTAGCACAAAAGTAGCCAGACAACAAGGAAATGAATGTGTGTGGCTGTGTGCCAGTAAAACTTTATTTAAAACATGGGAGGTTCACCAGATTTGGCCCATGGGTATAGTTTGCCCGTCCCTGAGGTTAAGTGGTAAATAGATTAATTGTAAGAACATAAATATCTCAATATAATTGTTGAACTGTGTCTAACAGTCTCTAAATGAAATATATCCAGAGTTAAAGTGCATGTAAGGCCCAAGGGTCTGGGTTGGAAGGCAAGCCTCGTGAATGGTACATCACTTCCCTCGCGAGTCGTCCTTTGCGTGGGATGGCATTTACCATTTTATGTCTGTTAATCATTTTTGTTGACTAACTGCAGATGGACTCAGCCGTTCAAATCACATGCTTGGGTATACCAGGAAAATCTGGGATCCAGAAGATCAGTTTACATGGCATTTCACAACAAATCCATTACAGAAATGCCACATAAATTTTCCAGTTAAGGGAGTCTTTGGGAATTTGAAGCTTTTCTGACTGAATGTACAATTTGGCAGACCCAGCCTTGTTTGAAACCATGAAAGCCTGAGATATTTAAGTGATTCACTGCAATTAATAAAGTCCTATTAATCTTTCTGAGTTTTGTCCAAAGCTTTTAATAACTCAGTTCTGTTTTTTTGGATCACTTTATCTTCTGTTCCTATGGGAAGTTTTTGGGCTATCGATTATAATTTGATGTGATCAAACTGAATTCTGTTTCAACTGTGGAGGGAAAAAGTTGAATTGAAACACAATGCAATCAATTTTATATGTACAAACAGATTTAAAGAACGAAGTAATATCTAAAAATAACTATGATTCGTCATTAACAAATTTAAATGAACAGTTTTATTAAATTGGTGTCTCATACTCAAATCTCAACCTCATGGAATGGGAACTATGGCATTGAGTTCTCAGGGGTTTCTGTACTTGGGGGAAACTACTTGGCTTCTCTGCTCCAGAGTGAAATGTGATTGCCCCTGAAATGCTGAGTTTTCTTGCCAGAAAGGCATTCTCACATCCAGAAAAATAAAATATTCCCTATGATAAGCCATAAGCTAAATTGCTCACTTTGGAACGTTAGTTTGCTTATAAAATCTCCCTTTTTCTGCTTAACATCATAATCCAAAATTTCATTAGTTTTTCTTTGTTATCACCCTATGTTACCTCAATTCATCTCACTTCTGACACTGGCTACCTGGAGTTACGTCACATCCCACACGTTAAGATCTCAGTCCCACAAGGCTGCCCCCAATTTCACTTCAGATATCAATCACAGGTCCAGGTTGTTAAGACCCACTGGTGATAAAATCAAAGATTCCCACCTCCCCCCCCCCCACACACACACTTAGGTTCCATTAATTTGCTAGAGCACCTCACAGAACTCAGGAAAACAGTTCACTTCCTAGATTACCAGTTTATTATAAAAAGATATAACCCAGAAGCAGCCAGAAAGAAGATATGCGTGTGGGCAGGTAAGACGGAAAGGAACACGGAGCTTCCATGCTCTCCCTGGGTGCCGCCTTCCCAGCATCTCCACGTGTTCACAACCAGCAAGCTCTCCAGACCCTGTTGTTTAGGATTTTTATATACGATTCATTACATAGACCTGATTGATTAAATCATTGGCCAATGGTAATTGATTCAACCTACATCTCCTTTCCCGTTCTCAGAGGTCAGAGGGTGGGGCTGAAAGTTCTAACCCTCTTAGTTACAGGGTTTGTTCCCCTGGCAACCAGTCCCAATCCTTGAGTTATCGAGGAGCTTTCCAAAAATCACCTTATTAGAGTTTCCCTGGTGGCGCAGTGGTTGAGAGTCCGCCTGCCAATGCGGGGGACGCGGGATCGTGCCCCAGTCCGGGAGGATCCTGCATGCCGTGGCCGCCGGTCCTGCGCATCCGGATCCTGTGCTCCGCAACAGGAAAGGCCACAACAGTGAGAAACCCGCGTACCGCAAAAAAATAAAAATAAAAATAAATAAAAAAAACAAAAAATCACCTCATTAATATAAACTCAGGTGTGGTTGAAAACAAGAGACACACATTTCACTTTTATTACTCTGGATCTATTTCAGGAACTGGAAACAAAGTTTAAGTATTATAACAAAAGATGGCTCTCTGGCTTTTGTCACTTGGTGAATTACAAGGAATGTAGGAGCTGTGTCAGGAGCCATGGACGAAGACCACAGTATGCATGTCTTATTATAAATCAAAATATCTCAGGTATCTTTCTATATTATAGTAAAAACATTACTCACTGAGTTTAAATCAGCTAACAAGACTTAAACATCAGGAGATAAATTAGGAGTTTGGGATTAAAATATACACATTACTATATATAAAACAGGAAACCAACAAGGGACCTACTGTATAGCCCAGGGAGCTGTACTCAATATCTCATGATAATCTATAATGAAAGAGACTGCTAAAAAAGAATATATATATATATATATATATATATATATATACACACACACATATATATGTATGTATAATATAACTGAATCATTTTGCTGTACAACTGAAAATAACACATTGCAAATTTTAAATTTACATTGTAAATTGTAAACTATATTTCAATAAAAAAATTTTCAATGGAAAAAAATTAAATGAAGATTTAAACATCAGTAAATTGTACATAAATACCCTGATTTATTGCTGTCTTGGAAAATTACGATGTCAAGAATGTTGGGATGGCCTTCCTTCTTGTGGTTTTTAAGGGCACAGGTTTGTTTCAGTGCTGGCGGGCGAGGGGAGGCCTTTGGTTCTGGGGATGGTCTAGTTTTTGCTCAACTTGTATTGCAAAAACAAAAAGTGGCAGTCTTTGAGTAGAATCTCTGTAGGACTTTGTGATGTCTTGCTGTCTCAGTTTTCTTTTGCAATGAGGGACTGGGGTTCTCTCTTCTCCTGCAGACATGAGATTTGAGGGCACATTTGTTGCTTTGGCATCCGAGGTGACAGGAGATTCCACTGCAGCAAGCAGGAACCGGGGCAGGGAAATGTAGGTGCTCATTAGTGGCCAAAGACACTACTGTATAGCACATTCTTGGGTGGGTTACACCTGCAGTTCCACAAACCATTGAGAGTGGCTTTTGTTTCTAACGAGAACTCCACAAAGCCCCACAAGGAACTACTCACTATGATTCATCTTTTAATTTATAGTTTGATGTAACTTGAGAAATATTGGGTACTTAATGTTCAATTTTACATTACCTCATCCATCTCTGATCAAAGGATTTCTTAAGGGCCACAAACAATTTACATTGCAAAAGAGTACCTGGTACATAGTATAAATATATTAATTATTATTATAGTCATTACTATTTTAGCATTATTCTGCATTTTTAAAAGGACGGGGTGTGTGTAAACCTTCAGTCCTCAATGTAATTCTTGTATTCAGAATGTTAACAAAAGAAAAATCGCTATAACATGGACTGTCGAGATTAAATATTAAATTTTATAATAAAAAGTTTTAGTGCTTTTTGGGTGAAGACAAGCCAATTTCAAGTCCTTATTTCTTTTGAGGTAAATTCTTACAAAGAACAGTACTGAATGCTTGAGGTTATTTAATCAACACTTACACAAATTTTGTATATTTAAGGACAGACTTTGCCAAAACCATGCTCATTAAGGTAGAGTTAGCATCATCATAGGATGAAAGAATTTGGTAGCGTTTAAAAAGTTGAGAATGCCAGTGGTATTGCTTCTGCAGACTGTTCTGCTCTTAGCGCCCTGACCCATTAAACATACTAGCAGCCTGCTGACAGACTGTCGAATAGAATTTCCTTTTCAAATTTCCATCTTAGCCAGCTAAATAATATGAAAGCTATTTGTCATGCCACATAGATCAAACACGAACTTGCAAAATAAATTACCTTTGAGGTTATTTGCAGACAAATATGATCCTGGAAAAAATGTGTATATGGAAAGATAATGCAAGTCAGTGAAAGAAATAGCTGATATCCAGAGTGAAGAACAAGTATTAAAAAGTTTTCCAAGTTGGAAAAAGTGTATAATTAAAAAAGCCTTTACTTTCCATTAACTCTCTTAAGGGCAAGAACTGTGTGGAGATACAAGTGAAGCTGCTGTTTCCTAGTCTAGCATCTGATTTTGTTGCTCACGCTTTGACAAATAAGAAGATGAGATAATTTTTTCTGCTGAGGCCAGGTGTTTCTGTGGTTATATCTGGTTCTGATGTTTACTTAAAGAATAGAAAAATTAATATCAACCATCCATACAATTAAGGTTGTTATGAAGTACATATGTGTATGTTATGATTGCGTGGATGTGTGTGCAATTAATTCTGCAAACAGAATTTTTAAAGTTGAAACATGAGGCTTTTGCTGTGCAGATTATGAAACATTTTCCAAGAAATTATTGCAATATTTTTGTGCTTGTGTAAGGCAGAGAGTTCCTTGAATGCCAGAACAGTGTTCATTTGTCTTTGGATCTCAAGCACCAATAGAGTGGCTACCTAGTAGATGTTCAATCGATCTTCCTGATAAATAAATCCTGTGACCAGAAACTGCCAGTGAGGGACCATATGATAAGTGAATGGGTGTCATCTAAAAAATATTATAATTCGAGGTGGCACTATAATGGGGGGAAAATGGATATGAAGTAAAACATAATGAAAAGAGCAGGATTCAAGTTCTGGTCCCCATAAATTACTGCTGTATGGCCTAGAGGTGAGCATTGTGTCTTCAGTGGAAAAAAGTGGGGTGGGGAGAGGTGAGGAAGGGTTAAAAAATTAGAAGAGGATCACTGATTTTTAGGTAATTTTTTTCAGTCATTCCAAAAAAAATTTTTTTAATTAAAAAAATTTTTTAAATAAAAATAAATAAAAAATAATTTTTAAAAATTAATAATAAAAAACAACAAAAACAAAAGTTCTTACTATATGTCAGGCACTGTTGTTTATAGGTGATGGAAGGAAAGTTTCATTCTCATGGAGCTTACATTGTAGTGATCTATTATGTCATATTATGTTATACGTGAAATGTTATATTTTTCTACTTCATGCTAAGTAGTATGCAGTATATTAGATAATATTGTATTGATTGATATCTTAGAAAATATGTTAAATAGTGCAATATCATAATAAGCAGTATGAAGAAAAATAAATAATCGTCAGGCAACGGTGCTGCCACTTTAGAGGAGCTTCTCAGGGAGATGACACTTGAGGAGAACATTGAATGAGGCAGGACAGGAAGTCATGGAAGAAATAGGTCTGGAGTCCTCCAAGCAGAGCAAATCTCAAATGAAAGGTCCTGAGGAACAAGTCGGGTTTATTTCTTCAGGACAAAAATAAGAAGCCCTGTGTGATTGAGGGTGGAGAGTCAGAAGAGCAGGAGAGCATGATAGAGAGCGAGGCAGAGGCCAGTCTATGGAAGGGCTTTTCTAGAGTCATCAACCCGTTGAGACCAGCGAAAGTAAACAGCGAAGAACGATTTTCGATGACTGAACCCTGGAGAACAGCTGAATTTGGGATTTGGGATCCAGATGAGCATACAGCTGCGGAGACTCAGGAGTGGGCGTTGAGCTGGGGAAGAATGGGGAGAACGTGCCTCTCACACAGCAAGTATTTGAAGAAGGATGAGTCACTGTCTGTGCCCAATTCCCCTGCAAGACTGAGGAAGGCCAGGATTGAAACCACCCTTTGTACTCACACCCTTCACAGGGAACAGTTTAGTGACGTGGTGGAGACAGAAGCTGCCTGCAGCTGATTTGAAAGAGAATACGAAATGAGGACTCTGGGACAGAGAAGAAAATACTCTCAGGAGAACGAGAGATGAAGAAATAGAGCTACGGAAGGATGAGCATGTAAAGGAAGAATTGTTTTCCCAGGATGGGAGATATTACACCATACTTGTAAGAAAGACAGACGGATGGGACAGATGGAGAGTGTGACGGACAGAGTGTCTGGGAGAGCAAACACAGGTGAGCCATGGTCACAGGTACGGTGGATGCTGAGGGTGAGTGGAGAATAAGAGCCATATTGTCCGTGATCTTATCAAGTTTACAGTCTCAAGTTTCCAACCGTAATTGCTTCTGAAAGCGCTTTGCATTAAATCGAGACGGAGCTATAACCTAATACTTTCTCGGCTCTTTTAAAGTCATACCCCATTTAAACAGCTGATAGTAGCATACCATAGAGACCAAAGACAGGGAACAGTCCCTGTTCCTCCTCTAAGTCAGTTTTTCTCACGACCAGTGGGGTATTGATAAATATTTAACCACCAACCCTCTGGAGGGAAAAACACCCTAATTTGTAGTAGAAGCTGGCTGCAGCATTCCACCGTCAGTCACAACTTCAAATTTACAATCCCTCCATGACTCTAAGCTTCCTGAAGATAAGAAATGTGTCTGATCCACTTTCTATCTCTTTAAGCGCTAAGCACATTGATTTCTCTAATAGAGCAACACACCAAATATTTGGGGAAGGAAAGAAGAAAGGGCAGATACTCTGATCAATAGCTGAGATAAATGACATCTGTGAGCCACTGGGCTTAGAACACACCTCCCCATTCTACCTGCCTGTCTCTTTGCCTCACATGTCTTATCTTAAATGCTGCCTTGATAGAAAGGCCTTTCTACTGATTCTATCCAAGCAGTTCCCACAGTTATTTCATAACTCTGCACTCTGTTGCTTTTTTTCATAGTACTCATAGCGATCTATCATTTTCCACAATTTATTTCCCTCCCAATTTACCCCACCATACTATAATTCCCAAACAAGACGGGGCCTTGTTTATTGTATTCCCAGTGCATAACTAGCAGTCTGAATGGTGCCTGACTCATACTACACACTTAATAAAAGTATACTTTGAACAAATAAGTGATTTTACATGATCTATTAGTAAAAAGCAAGCTATTTAACGAAATGTTAATCTTATTGGTAAATTATTTTGATATCTACAATACCATTATGATACTTCGTTTTGCATTTTTCTTATTTGTCAATTATCAGAGTGGGAAGTTAGTGTTACTAAAATGTTCATCAACTTTGTTTTCTACACAAAGATGTCATTGTCATTTGGAAACTGTAATTTTACATGGTTTTATATTCGAGAATGTTATCTATGTTCTCTCTGCTTTTCATCTAAATTTACGTACACACACTAACAGCCATACATGTATTAAAGATGGAAGCAAATACCAGTAGAGGAAAGTTTGGACTCATCCTGCTAATAATCACGAGGGAGTATAAATTTCTATATAGAAATAAAATACCAAAGACTCCTTTCCTGTTATATCTACAGTCCTCAAGCCTGTCTTATATCATAGAGTGTTGCTTCTATGCCCTTTGTTCATGCTGTTTGCTCTGCCCTTTTCTCAGGTTGTTTGCTTTGAAACATCCTCTTCATCGCAGTCTCCACTCATCAAAATTCTATTATCCAACAAATTTCATCTCTACTGCTCTCTCTAACCATGAAGTGTTTCTCATTTTCATATATCACTCCTTAAAGAGACATTTGCTGAGACTGCTGCGTCTCTGGCACTAAGCAAGTACTAGGTACTCAGAGATAAATAAGATACAGCCCTGCCATGCGCAGCTGACTGTGTAGCTGGGGGATCAGACCAGCAAGGCTAGTGGGCTTCACACAGGGTCAAATGCGAGGCTCTGGTCAAGAATGAGTTGTCAGAGAATGCTTCCTAGAAAAGAGTGCCTCTCCTGAGTTACAGTCACACTAGATGGATTTCCTCTTCATTCAGGTCCAGTAGGATGTTTCTTTTCCTTATGGCATTTGTAGAGTTCCTTATTTTATTATAGACATTATGGGCATTTTTGTATAGTACGGATGTATAAAATATCCTTATATTTTTATATGTGTGTGTATTTATTGTCACAATCGAGTTTGTTTCTCATTCATGTCAATTAATTATTTGTCAGGTGGCCAACAAGGTGATTCAGGGACCCAGGCCCCTTCCACATATTGGCTGCTCCAAATACTCCGTTGGCTACTCTGAGTCTGGCCTGGAGATGAGGGGAGAGAGATCAACAGCAGAGAATCTCAGGGACAAGTTCAGAGGCCACGTGCAATGCTACATACATTCAATTGGCCAGAGGTAGGCACATGGCCCTAAGTAATTTGTACCTATTATCAAACTGTGAACTTGCTAAGGCTACTAATATATAATGTAACTGCAATACACTTCAAAATACATGTATTTACAATAACTTGAGCATTTTTTCCTCCGGAAAAGAAGTTCAGAACGTTTCATAATATACTTTTCAGTAATGTACCTGTGCACCATTTAATCTACACACCTTCAGTACCTTCCATGCTGGGGAGTGAGGCATCCAAGAGGCATTTCTTCCTTGGGTTAAATGTGCAGCCAGGCCCAGCGCTAGCTATGGGTCACCAGAAGGCTTCCTGTTGAACATAACTCTTTCTGTCTGCTGGTTTGTAAACCAAATTCACCATTGTGAAGTGAGATTTTTTTTCCAGAATTTTATGGCATGTGGTATTTTTCAAAGCGTTCATCCAAAAGAAACCTAGCTAAAAACTACCTATGATAATACCACCATGTCTCCCAGCTTTTGCCTTTAAAATCAAATGCATTTGTGTTACCATGCCCCCTAGGTAGAAACTGTCCCCGGGTACATTCCAGTAATACAGAGAAGGCCAGTGACAGCTGAAGGACTATTTTTTCCTAAACAACTGTGTAAATTGAGAATGGACATAACCTCTAAACTGTGGGTAACCATATTATTTATCATCTTGTAAGACTATGTAAATTAACATCCAGTCAGCTTATCAGCACAGTCAGCAGGAATTACACATTGTGAATTTGATAAATATGGAACAGATGTGAGGTAGAGAAGATCAAAGTGTGCAATTAAAATAGTAACAGAGAATCATTTGTAGCTCTAATCCAGGAAACTTCACATATTCATTAGGCAAGGTGGTTTAGTGGAAGAAATAGGTGTGAGAGTACATAGTTTTCTGTTCCATTCAACTGTTTATAACCTGTGATCTTAAGGAAATCATTTAATTAATTCTCATCTAGACAGAAGTTTAAAACACGTACTGTAATCATTAATTATAAGGATGTAAATTAACCTCCAACAGTACCTGATACAGGGAAGCCTCTTGAAGGAGATATAGTCCATCTTAACTAATTTTATTTATTTATTTATTTATTTATTTTTATACATCTTTATTGGAGTATAATTGTTTTACAGTGTTGTGTTAGCTTCTGCTATACAACAAAGTGAATCAAAGCATACACACATACACACACGCACACAAATGCAGACATTTTTGAAGAAAAAATAAATATCTCCTATGAACTCCAATACCAAAGAATGACCATTATAAGATTTTGTTGTATTTGGCATGTATTGTATGTATGTATACATCTCAATATTTTATAAGTGGCAATATTTCAAAATATATTTTAAATAAATGTAGGCATCATATAGTTCTGTATGCTTATTTTTTAACTTAACATTAAGAATTTTCCAACTTTTCAAACATGATTTAGTTGAAAACAAAACTTAGAGCACATCAAATAAAGTTGTCAGCCACAAATACTGAATTAACATAGCAAATATAAAACTAAAGGAAAAATATGCATGAACATACAAGATCAGAGGGACTCAGGACAGGAAGAAGAAATAATATTCGAAACATTTAAAAATGTGAATGGCATGGGGCACTGTATCTTTCAGAATCCACGTCAGCCATGGTGCTGCTGGGCTAGGTATTACGCCGTTATTTGCTCAATTTTGGGGCCGTCCACGGGGTCCTGGAGGAAAGGCTGAGTTAGGGGGGAAATGAAGGGCTCTCGGGGCAATGGCTGTTCACAAACAAGCACAGAAGCATCAGGGAGGGGGAAATTTCCCCCTACCTTTCTTGAGTTCTTTTGGCTGGTGTAATAATTAAATTGACATGTGACAGATCAAAAGGAGAAAAACATTTAATTTGCTCACATGGAGGTCTCAGAGAAGTAAGACCCCAAAAGTGGCCAGAGCAGGCAGCTTTTATACTTTTTAGATGAAAAAACAAAAAATTTGTGAGGAATTGACTGGACAAAGAAACTTAGGGTCCTTAATTAATAAAGACTCTAAACAAGAGTTTGGGCTTGGAATAGTAAATTAGTAAAGAAGTAACAAAGTATGTTCACATAGGCTTTTTGGCCCCAAATTCCCTATCTCTGGCAACAAGGGTATGGGAGATTTGTTTCCTGCTTTCAGGGACACAGCAAGGAGGGTCAAAGTGTCCCTCTTGCACTGGCTGTTTCTTAAGTAATCTTAACTCAAAATAATCAATATACTGCTTTTGCATGTTTTGGGCTGGCCTGCCATAAGCCCCAACAGAAGTAATTAAATATTTTGATAGCAGAAGGCAGAACAGTAGACCCAGCATGGTCTCATCCACGGCAGGAGCCAAGCAATCTAGGGGAAACTTATGAGCAGAAACTGCTCAAGTTCCTGTCTAAGGACCTGCAATGAAGTGAATAAACTATGACTATCTCATTCTTCTTTCCATCGATCTGAAAATATTCAAATTTGACGGAAAGACTCCATTGGCCTAGCTTGGGTCAAATGTCTATCCTGTGACTAAGAGAATACAGAGCACCCAATCTCTTATGGGGAGAGATTTGGGAAGTATAATTACCAAAACAAGATGGAATGAATATTGTCATTTGTGTGATATAATGATTCATTTAATTACTCCCCATTGTTGGACAATTAAGATGTTTCTAATTTTTGTATATACACAGTATACCATATTTTATATATATAATACTAATACATATTATATATGTGTACATATATAATATGTATTAGTATTATATATAATTCTATAGCATCTTTACTCCCTTCTCTGATTTTTTAAATTATTTTCCTAGGAGGATATTACTAGATTAAACAGATATGAACATCATTAAGCTTTTCAGACATAATGGGAAATTGCTTTTCACAAAGATGGTACCAATTTATATCCTGATGAGCAATGATCAAAAATGCTCTCAAGGGCACCTGGATACTACATTTAACAAATATTTTTTCGTGGTTGCAATGGGCCGGTAACCATTACAGTCTCCAGATAGACAGTGATAAACAGATGTCTCTGCTAATGTAGAGCTTAAATTATAAATGCACAAGAGTATTTCAGAACTGAGGAATCCTATGAAGAAAATTAATCAGGGGAAGAAAATTAAAAGGTATTGTCATGTGAGTGTGGAGAACATTAGAAAAAGTGGCCAGGAAGGCCCCTGTGAGGAGGTGACATTTAAGCTGAATTCTGAACGATAAGAAAGCTCTGTCACGTAAGATCAATGGGAAGAGCTTTCTAGACTGGGGGAAGGGCAAGTACAAATGACCTGATGCAGGAAGGATTTTCCTATATTTAATGAAGGAAATAAAGGCAGTGTTGCTGGAGGTGAATGAACAAAAGCAGGATGAGAGAGGACCAGATAATGCAGCAGCTTCTATGCCCGAGGAAGAAGTTTAGATTGCATTTAGTTGTTGAAATATTTTAAACAAGACATGGACATTTTATTAGTTTGCTAAGGCTGCCATTACAAAGCACCACAAACTGCATGGCTTAAGCAACAGAAATTTAATTCCTCACAGTTCTGGAGGCTAGAAGTCCAAATCAAAGTGTTGGCAGGGTTGATTTCTTCTGAGGGTCTCTCTCCTTGACTTGTAGATGACTATCTTTTTTGAACATCTTCTCATGGTCTTTCCTCTGTGCCTGTCCATGTCTTAATCTCCTCTTGTAAAGACACCAGTTGTACTGAACCGTATGACCTTATTTAACCTTAAATACTTCTTTAAAAGTCCTACCTCCAATACAGACACGTTCTGAGGTCCTGAAGGTTAAGACTTCAGCATGAATTTGGGGTGACATAATTCAACCCGTAACAGATGTTACCTGATTCCCAATTAAAAAAAACCAAAACTTCTCTACTTGCATTGTGGAAAACTGATTGTAGAGAAACAGGAGTGGAAACAAGAAGATGAGTTAGAGGTGTTCACAGTAATTCAGGTAAAGGATGATAGAGACTAGAACAAAGGCTGTGGCAGGAAATGAAAACTATTAAACAGGTTTGGGATATATGTAGAGACAATAGAACCAGCAACTCTTCTCAGTAATATAGTAACCTTCAGTACCAAATAGCCTCACGTAGAGAGAGTTAAATACAAGAGAACTTTATTTCTCACTCATGTACCAATAAGTATGTATCTGGTGAAGTATTTTCCAAAGCATGTTCTGTGGAATATAATTAACGGAATCCTAAAAAAAAAGATTCTCTGATCCCTTAGGTTGAAAAATGCTGGTTTAAACAAGACAGTCTGATCTATTTCCTGACACCTCTTGGAATCTTCAATTACTTTAAAATACAGCACCAAGAAAAGGCTACCTTTCCCAAAATTATTGATCAAGTAGTCTCCTTTGTTTAAGAAAACAGCGTGTGAGACTTGTGCACCAAAGAATGGCAATTTGGGAAGCAGTTGTCTATCTCTAATTAAGTATGAATCTGGCTATTACTTTAAGATACTTTTTATTATACTAGGTATGGAGCTTTCTATTCCTACTTTAGCTAGTTTTGTTTTTTTTAATAATGAACTGGCATTACGTTTAATCACAAAACACATAAAAAACTATTGCTATTATCATATATCTATTCTCTAATCTATTGATAATGATATACTATACTAATAAATGTTGTAATATACCATCCTTTAACTCCTGGAATAAATTCTATTTTATTAGAGTGAATACTTCTTTCTAAGAACTGTAGAAATATACCTATCATGTATTTATCTAGAATTGATGTATCACACAAGTGTAATTGCTCTGTAATTTTTTTGTGCTATTGTCAGCTTTTAGTATCATGATAATGCTGATTCACGAATGATTGAAGCAATGGCTGTGCATTGTTTTTAATCATTTGGAACAGTTTATTATATTTATTTTATTTTATTTTATTTTTTATTTATTTTTTGCGGTATGCGGCCCTCTCACTGTTGTGGCTTCTCCCGTTGCGGAGCACAGACTCCAGACTCGCAGGCTCAGCGGCCGTGGCTCACGGGCCCAGCCGCTCCACGGCATGTGGGATCTTCCCGGACCAGGGCACGAACCTGCGTCCCCTGCATCGGCAGGCGGACTCTCAACCACTGCGCCACCAGTGAAGCCCAGTTTATTATATTTAAATTCGAATGTATGTCCTATGATGAACCTGGAGTTATTTTTATATGTAACTCTTTGAAAACTTTTTCAATTATTTATATGATTATTTCTATCTTTATTAGATTATCTCTACTTCTTTTTCTCTGATTTTGCTTTATTTTGACTAATTTTTATTTTTAATATGCTTGTCTACTTTGTGCATCTCTTCAAATTAATGAGCAAAAGCCATTATCTGGCTTTCCTTACACTTAACAAATCTCTGTAACTGCTGATACCTTCACATTCTCCTTTCTGCTTTTGTGTTGTGCTTCTCCTGTTTTCTATTTTTCTTAATTTTATTATAACTTTCATTAGTTTTTCTATCTCATTGCTAGTTTTTTCTCAAAAAAACATATTTTGGATTTATAAATATTTAAATTTTCTCTTTGGTAATTTATTTGTCATATATTTTTATGTATGAAATCATTCTTTGTCCGCATTTATTTAAACAATATTAAGAGCTTAAGGTTATAACAGACAAATGCCTAGTGCATTTTCGGGCAGTCTGAATTATAAAACTCACTTGCCATTTTCTTTGACTTCTGATTTTTCTATATTAATTATGACTTAGTTACTTTAATCTTCTTCCATGAGAATCATATGTATGTAATATTTTAAATTACGTAATAGTAATGTTTAAGTTTTTGAGAACTAAGCTTTTATCCATATTTTTCTAATTATCAACATCAAATATAATTTTGACTACTGCATATATCAATACTATTCAACACTCTATTACTATTCCCATCTCTCTACTTTACAGTTTCAAGCTATGTAACCTGGTTATCTTCATTGGATTATTATTTCATTAAGCATATTTTAAAATATATTTTCAGTTGTATTAATGGTACTATCATCCTTCTATTTCAAAAGTCCCTTTCCTTTTTTGAGTTTCTTCTTCAGCTCATCTTTTTGTTAGTTGGCATGTATGTTCAAAAAAGTTTTTCCCAGAGACATGCAGATGACAATGGAGTTTTTCTTGGAGTAGAAAGGACCCACTTCTGCCTCTTTCCTTACTGGTCATTTCATGCTCTCCCAGAGGCTTACATATAAACTAGCCAAAGAACATTTCTTAATCCAGCATGTTAATTCTATGGTTAGGGTGATTCCTCATGAAAACTAGTAAACCATTGGTCAATATCTTGCATTTCTAATTTTCTTGATATTTGTGAATTTTTTTTTTTTTTTTTTTTTTTTTGCCGTACGCGGGCCTCTCACTGTTGTGGCCTCTCCCGTTGTGGAGCACAGGCTCCGGACGCGCAGGCTCAGTGGCCATGGCCCATGGGCCCAGCCGCTCTGTGGCATGTGGGATCTTCCCGGACCGGGGCACGAACCCGTGTCCCCTGCATTGGCAGGAGGACTCTCAACCACCACGCCACCAGGGAAGCCCGATATTTG
This sequence comes from Orcinus orca, assembly GCF_937001465.1. Lineage (NCBI taxonomy): Eukaryota > Metazoa > Chordata > Mammalia > Artiodactyla > Delphinidae > Orcinus > Orcinus orca. The sequence continues at coordinate 78,037,078 of NC_064570.1, forward strand.
TGAATTTTTAAGTGAGTTTTAAACATGGGAAATTAGAGGAATTAGCCTCAATCACACTCTATATTATAACTAAATGTTTAAGGTTAAAAATAAGACAATATCTGTGCGATTGTTTTGTCTGTATTGTAAGGGTCTGAAAACCTTTTCTACTAAGGGTCAGATTGTAAGTATTTTAGGCTTTGTGGGACATACAATCACTGTCACCATGACTCAACCCTGCTACTGCTGTGTGAAAGCAGCTATAGAGAATATGTAAACAAGCAGATGTGGCTGTGTTCCTATAAAACTTTATTTTCAACATCAGGTGGTATGCCAGATTTTGTTCCAAGAGCAGTTTTTTTGCTGACCCTTCCTGTATACAATTACAATGTTGTGATTTAAATACGATTATTCTGTGAAACAGTTTGTCATTAAGTTTCTGTGGCTGACGTGAGGCACTGGGATATTTATAATAATTCACAATTTAATAAAATGTTCAGATTTTAGTCATGTGTATAGTCTGAAGACCATAAAGTGATTATAACCTTTGTTTTCAGTATAAATAGCTCAGCTACAATGCATTGATTCATAGTGTTTTACTGAAATAATGATAGACAAGATGCATATGATAAGTTTCCTATGGAATATATGATTGGTCAGAGCAGCCGATTTTCCTTAATTACTGTACTCAATGAATTCTTATTCTCAAGGGAATGAATCTTGGCTTGAGGAAGCCCATTGGTAAGCGAGATCTTCTGTACTGTTGCTAATTAATAAGGAGAAAGATTAGATTAAGATTAAATTAAGTCACAAGCAATCCAAACATGCACTTTCTGTTTGGTTAAATGTGCGTTGATGCTCGGGGAGAGCTGTGAAGGCAAGAGTAAGATAAGATGCTGTGAACACTGGAGTCTGCGTCAGGCCTCTGAAAGCATTCCCTTGCCCACATCGTAAATTGTTTTACACCAATTCCATAAATGAACATCCTCAGGGATTTTTGTTTGCCTATTTGTTTTCAGGATTGTGTTAGTTCACAATTGCTGTGTAACATATTACCAGAAACTTGGCGGCTTAAAACAACACAAATTTATTTTCTTACAGTTCTGGAGGTCAGAAGTCTGAGATGTTTCACTGGGCTGAAATGAAGGTGTTGGCAAAGCTCCTTCTGTTGGCTCCAGGAGAAATCCTGTTTCTTTGCCTTTTCTAGCTTCCAGACGTCACTTGCATTCCTTGGCTTGTGGCCACCTTCCTCCATCTTCAAAGCCAACAATAGAGGGACGTGTTCTCACATCACATCAATCTGACCTTCTCTTCTGCCTCCTTCTTTCACTTGTAGGGACCCTTGTGATTACTTTAAGCTCACCTGGATAATCCAAAATAATCTCCCTATCTTAATGTTAGCTGATTAGCAACCTTAATTCCATCTGTGAACTTTATTCCCCTTTGTCATATAGCCTAACATAATCACAAGTTCCAGGAATTAGGAGTTGGCCATCTTTGGGAGACCAGTATTCTGCCAAACGTAAGGATCAAATTATACACAAAATTAAGTAAACTGAATTGAATTTTCCTATAGAAGAGTTGATCAGCCCTGAGTCATCCTTACATCTGAAGATGTAAGGCCTAAAGAACAAGGCCATAAATTTGCTGGAGAGCTAGTATATGTACTATTTTTTTTTAAATACAAAAGCACTAATTTGCATACATTATCATTTACTTAGTGGTTAAAAGCATGACCCTGAAATAATAGAACATGGGTTCACACGCTAGCACCACCATTTACTGGCTGTATGGCTTTTGGTAAATCACTTAGCCCTATGTTTCAATTTCTTCCTCTGTAAAATGGGCATGGTAAAAGGTCTATCTTTTATAGAGTTGTTGGGATGATAAAATGAGACAGCACTTAAAGCTCTTATAAGGATGTCTGTAAGAAAGGGGCAAGGTCACAGTTACCAGGGGAATAAAAGGCACAGGTGCCTGACTTATTTGAAAGGCTCTTTATTTCTCGCCTAACATTATTGAACTGGAGAACACAGAAAAGGGGATGGGGAGCAGACCAGAATGTGTTTTCTAATTTTAATATGGTGCTCGTATTGTTTTTCAGGGTGGATGAATGAAGACTTCCATGTTTGATAGTGTGAATGCAAATTATTTTCCTAGACTTTGAGAACGATGAACAGATTAGGGGGCATGTTCCATGGACAAGAGCAGCATGGACACGATGCATAAGACTGCTCTGCCTTGAGGTGGCTTGTGTCTCCTCATTTGGTGCAGCTGGATGTATAAAGTGATAGAATTTGGAATATTGGACTTCACCCATTTTCTTGGTACCCTCAGCCCTTCTGACATTCTCTTAGCCCCCAAATAATGATTACTATCTACATTGATATACAGAAATATTTCTATATATTCTGACTAATATAACTTCTTTCTTTAGAGCTTTGACACAAAATCTATATCCTAGGCAATATTTCCACAGAATTCCTGTGCCAAAGGTGGTTATAAAATGTAGGAAAAAATACTAGGGAGGTCTCAAATAATTAAAGGGTTCTCCTCTGAGTCTCTCTCTGCCATGGTTTAAATTTTTAGACTCAAGAGCTATCAGGGGAGAGGTCATCTGAGTTCTTATAATCAGCCTTGGCTTCTTTAATACCTCATTTTAAACAACTGAATTAAATTCACATAGTAATTCTAAGAAGATGGTATATCTGTGTTTTTTGTACCTTTTAATGAGAATTTATTACTTTGCATGCATTTCTATTGTAATTTGAACTAAATCCACTCATCTGAAAGATGATGATAAACTAATATTAACATTGTTTATGGTACTTCCAGTAGCCTCACCAAATGGTTTTATGATTTCATGTTCTTCTGTTTCTCGCAACTGGATTGAAACAAAAGAACATCATTTTATTTTTTAATAAATAAATAACTTGAAAAGATACATGCACCCCAATGTTCATAGCTAGCAGCATTATTTACAATTGTCAAGATATGGAAGCAACCTAAGCGTCCATCAGTAGATGAATTGATAAAGAAGCTGTGATATATATATATACAATGAAATACTACTCAACCATAAAAAAGAATGAAATTTTTCCATTTGCAGCAACATGGACAGACTGGGAGGGTATTATGCTAAGTGAAATCCAGACAGAGACAGACAAATACTGAATGATATCACTTATATGTGGACTCTAAAAAATACAGCAAACTAGTGAATATAACAGAAAAGAAGCAGACTCCCAGATATAGAGAACAAACTAGAGGTTACCAGTGGGGACAGGGAAGGGGGAAGGGGTAATAGAGGGGTTAGGGAATAAGGAAGCAAAAACTATTAGGTATAAAATAAGCTACAAGGATATATTGTACAATAAGAGAAATATAGCTAATATTTTATAATAACTATAACTGGAATATAACTTTTAAAATAGTGAATCCCTATACTGTACACCTGTAAGTTATATAATATTGTACATCAACTATACATCCAAAAAAAGAGCATTGTTTTATGCTATGTTTGTAGCTAAATGGTATAGAAAATGTGTAAGGAAATAAGATTTATTGTTTAGCCTATATGTCTTAAACAGCTTATTTTATTTAAGGCTTACAACAATCATTCAGGAAACATTATTATCCCCATTGCAAATTAAGAAAATAAGACCAAGAGGTTAAGCAACTAATCCATTTAAGACAGCTGGTGAGCAACTAAGTGTGTATTCCTGAGTAATCTTCTCTGAAGTCTTTGACTTCAAGCCCAGGTTCTAGTACCTGTACTGCTCTGCCTCCTTCAGATCCCATGTGTCAAACTGAATGTGCTAGCCAGAGTGATGCTACCTGACACGTATTCAGTATGTCAGTCACTCTTAAATCAATTTCCCTGTGGATTTTGAGACCTGTATATAGCACTTCCTGTAACCTGGCAGTATATGATTAGAAAGTCCTTGTACACTGGCAACAAGACATTTCCATTACTCTGCTCATGCAAAATGTGACATAGACTTACATAGCAGGAGTGACTGAATTATATGTGCATGTCAGAGGAAGTTCAAAGAATATAATAAAGTATACACTTAGGAAAAAAGAGCTATGACTCTACAGAATTCAATATTAAAAGTTGCTTAAAATAATATACATTTACCTTGCTTCAGTTATATTTTGCTAAAAAAAGTGAAACAAATCTATTTTTATTTGGTCAAAAATCATCTAGTGACCATTTGCACTCACCAAAAAGGTCTAAAATGGATATGAAAAGATTATAGTTAACCTATTTTACTTGGAATTTTATAAATTCCAAATAAATGATTTGTCTTGTATGAAATTATTTCCATTCTACTAAGGCTTTAAATTCTGCTTTTGATTATTACATTTTATTGAGAAAATGCTTATTCTTTTCCCTGAAAAAAGAATTCTACTGTTTCCACTTCAATAGTCATCCACAGTCTTCCATAGTCGCTTATAGTAAATATCTGGTATTTCTAAATGAAACATCAGAAACTCCCTGAATCATAGTCTGAAGAACTAATTAAAATATCAAATGCTGTATAATGATATACTTCACAGAATGGGAAAATAAAAATCCTGCTCAATAGAAGAGAGATCTTGAACAATGCCTACATTATTGATTCTGTGTGGAATGGATCCTTTATGGAATTAAAGGCCTAATTGTTCTCCCATTGATGCACATGTGTAACTTCCTTTAGAGAAACTGACAATGAACCCCTTAAGAGGCTTCAGCACTCACATCCTCCACTGTGTATGTGACAGCGAACTGGGGCAGCGAGCTAAGACTCCAATCGCTTACCACATGGTTCTGATCAATGTCTAAGGGACTTTTAAAACCCTACTTTTAGGAGATTGAGGGAAATAACAGATTCCTCTAGGTTCTCCACATCTTTTGCTTTTGGGGGGACAAAATGGGCAAACCTGTTTAGCTCCTTTTCTTAACTTATGTCAATAAAATTACATACTCTGATCCTATAAAACATAATCAAACTTGATACATAAAATAGTAAAGATCCACAGAATTCCTATCTTGGCACCGAACAATTACATTTTAAATTCAAATAATACAAGAACTATTTGTTCATGGAACACATTTTCCTGACCAATAAAATAACCAGATTCCCACAGAGCACACCTGTTCCACCAGTCTGCACATATAATGTCCACAAAACCAATATTAAATAGTGAACCCCACCCCACTGGGTCCTGCTAACTGCCTGCCTGCTCCATCTTCCTCCAGATCACCCACTGGCCCTCAGAGGCCTGCCCAGCTGTACTTTCATTTGGGTACCACAGCCCATCTCCCTTCCTGTTTCTGATGAGTAGGTTGTTTGTTACTCTTCACTTCTTGCTACACAGCCACTCTGTGAGAACTCATGGGTTCTTTGGGTGGTATTTCTGGAGTTGGACCTTTTTACAATGTTGTAAAAAGAAACAAAGAAAATTGCTAGAAAATTGTCTGCATCATACTCTTTCAAACCAGCAAATTATGCTCCTGCATGCAATGGAACGTAAACAGAATCGTTCTCTCGTAAGGTAGAGAAATGCAAATTATTTGCTTTAATATTGTAGATGGGTCAAATGTGTTTGTAATGGTTAAATTACATTTCTGGCCACAGAAAGAGGTGTTGATGGCTCCCCTGGAAATTTAAACCACAACCCGGGCTCCAGCCCCAATATGCAGGGTCCAACCTCAGTCTAGCCTCTGGCCCTCTTAAGTTAACACCTATCCAGTAAATGAGCAGAGCCACTCTTGGAGGTGAAAGATTTGTACAGGGCTTTAATACAGTCTACCATTGTAATGGCACATGAGATTAGTCGTTCCCATTTTAAGCAGAGGTGAAATTATTTTTATCAAAATTATGCACATTGATTATTGGATCAAACGAATAAATCTTCTAATTACTAAGAATTTAGTCGTTGGTTTCCAGTCAGGTACTCAGTTTAAGCACTTGATAAAAATGTCTTTACATTTCCATCTTGACTAATCTTTCTACAACCAGGGCCGTTTATTTCTGCTTCTATTCAAGCCCTGACAGTCACTGAACCACTCTTACTTTTCACACCTTCTTTCATTTTCCCATTCTCACTAATGTAAAATGACCAAGGGCTGGGGACAGTGGACGAACAGAGACATCTTGTCCTCAGCCCTTCCCCAGGTGCTTCACTCTCTCGGGGAGTCTTTGCTCGTGCTTTTTTTCTTTTTTTTTTTTTTGTGGTACGCGGGCCTGTCACTGTTGTGGCCTCTCTCATCGCGGAGCACAGGCTCCGGACGCGCAGGCTCAACGGCCATGGCTCACGGGCCCAGCCGCTCCGCGGCATGTGGGATCTTCCCGGACTGTGGCACGAACCCGCGTCCCCTTCATCGGCAGGCGGACTCTCAACCACCGCGCCACCAGGGAAGCCCTGCTCGTGCTTTTTGATTCATCCAAATTCCATGAGTCCCAGCTGCTCGTGCCCCCTGCCCAGCTTAATCCTATGGGCTGTTTCTTTTCCCCACAAGTAAGTCACCATGTGAGAGGTTTGCATTTGCCTATAAGGCTGGTGAAATTTAGCAAAGCTGGACTACTACTACTAATTTTTTAATTTAATGTTAACATGTGTTCTGGTTCTATAAATATACTATGTTATTTTTGTTTGAAATTTTCTATAAAATTTAGGACCTCGGAAAGGGAATTTGAAGTGAAGTATCTGACCACTAGAAACCTTGTATTTGGTTTTAATCCAAAAGTATAAGCAGAATGACTGTGGTTTGTTAATGTGTTTGTGCTTCCTATATGCTGAAGTATTTTTTCTAAAAGGCTTCATAAGTTTTTTTTCTAACATCTTATTAAATGCTTGAGTTAGTGACAAATCAAGATTTCTGTTTACGACACCTAAGGAAAATAGAACTCTGCTAATCGTTGCCAAGTTTGAGAATTCATAAGATGTTAACTTCAGTTACAGTAATGATCATGAGTTTTTCAATTTATTGTTTCATGGAATTTTTCTGATATATATTCTGATTTTTCTGATGAATGATTTGATCTGTTTCAACGTGCTTTAAAATTGGAAGAAATAAAGAATAGTTATGGTAAGATCAATGGAAGCAGCACAGCGCTGTAAGGTAATTCAAATTTAGGTGTATCTATTCCTTGGATAGAATTTTAAATGTTTCGTAACATTTACATTTTTTGGTATTTAATTAAATTTCGCATTTGTATATAATTTTATATCTTTGCTAGCTTTTCACACAACTCATTTGATCCTCTTAACAAATTTGTGAGGTAGATAGAGTAGGTATTTTTAATTCCATTTTGTAGATGAGGAAACTAAAGTCAGAGAGGCTATATGGCCTTGGATTAAGGTGTTATAAATTATGCCCACAGGCACTATTCATCCATTCAACAAACAGTCATTGTGTGTTGCCATTAGGTTCCTGTCACTCTTCTAAACAATGGGGACATGGCAGTGAACCTATGTTCCTTAACTCTTATTCTACGACTTTATCAACTAGATCACATGGGCAAAGAAAATTGATTTAAAAAAAAAGAAAAGAAAAGCATAATGATGACGGGCATTTTACTCTACTCTAAATATCTAGGTACAGCCCAATATTACATCAGAAACTAAGATTCTATTTGTCTTTCTCTGTCTGAGTTATTTCACTAAGCATAATACCCTCTAGGTCCATCCAACTTATTGCAAATAGCAACAGTAAATAACTGTAAAATTTTTAAAAAGAGGAAAAAAATAAAAAGAAGTTAAGGTTCTAAGGCATTAAAAACAAACAAAAAGACTTAAAACGCTTGAAAATCACTCTAGTAACATCGATTGGCAGGAAGATAATTTACTTTCAACCCTCTGAACTACTTTACTAGGGGGGTGGTGATGCTTTCAAGTTATGCTTTCCTCCTTCATTTTGCTGGGGTGATCTACTGGGTCAATGGTGTGAAGACTGCTGAATGCTGAGACAGCTGGGGTGGCCAGAAACACTATTTAGAGGTTCATATACACTTCTTCCAAGTAAAGATCTTCTCACTCTTTTTAATCAGAGATGATTATTGTTATGTGTTTGGTAATTGGTACCCAAACTAAACGATTATCTGAGCCTTGGATACCTTATTAGTACGGTGATCACTTAATTTATTGTCCAAACTGGGACACTTGATTATGAAGTGTGGAGCTATTAATAATTATGCTTTTTCAAGAGGCATAAACTGGGGACTATCTTAGGTCAACTAGGACTAACGGCCACCCTTCTTATGTGGCAGTCCCTTGATAAGCAGAACACTAGGGTATACCACCTTTCCTATTTTAAATGTTCCAGAGCAACAATTATTTCAAAATCTGGCCTTCATTTTCAAAGGCACCAAATAGATAACCATAGTTTACAGACTTCTTAATAGACTACATACTTTCCTCTTCCAATTAAACAAGAAATTGCTGGACTAAATCAATAAGAAGCTTTTGGTTGCCAGAAATAGAAAATCCAGTTCAAACTTGCTTATTCAATACATAGAATTTAATATCTTCCATTCCTAAAAGATTCAAAGACTGAGCTGGCCCAGGTAGAGGTGAATCCAGTGGCCCAACAGTGACATCAGGACCTGATTTTGTTCTGCCTCTTCCTACTACACTTCCTGGTGTAGGCTTCATCACAGGCAAATATTTATGATCCCCAAACGGCTTCCGTCATGTCTCAGTTCCACACGCTTCTGTATTAGTATCACACAGAAAAGAGCGTCACTGTCTCAGAATTCACAGAGAAAGTCCATAAATTTTCAGTGTTTATACTGGCTAAGGTTATGTGGCCGTCTGGGAACCAGTCTCTGCATTCAGGATAGTAGGTGCTGATTGGTCATGTGCTTTATCCTTAAAATAAAAGGTGGCGCCAGATTCTCTGAAATCCAGATGAACATGGAGAGTTACTGGGCCGGAACGAGCAAAGACTGGGTGGGAGAGGGTGAGTGGTGGTGATGGTGGTTGTAGTGGGGTAAGGGGAGATAGGGCAGATATAAAAGCGGAGAAGGTGATAAAAATGACTACTACCTGAACATCAAGAAATCTCTCTAGGATACTGTGAGTAGGGACAGATATGAGAGATAGAGAAACTGAAGCTGCAGTAAATGAATGAACTCAGGGTTTGCGCGAGAGATTGGGATCTGGGATGTTTCTAGCATTTCTGGTTTGGGTGATTGACAGGATTATTGACTATATTATTCATAGAGATGGATCCACAGCAAAAGGGGTGGGTATAGGAGGAGAGGAAGCTGGATCTGGGACATGTTGAGCTTGAATTGATCTTGGACTTTACACATAGGCTCTCCTGTAGGTTCTTTTACTTTTGTGTTTCTGTTAGAGTCTGCTAGTTGCTTTACTCTCCCCTATATTGTCAAGGTGACCAACGTACCTGGTTAGAGATATAAATTTCCCAACATCAATTGCAGTTTGAGGTGACCAATGAGATGTGAGAAGAAGTTTCTGGAATTCAGAAAAGTTCTTTATAACTCTGGACCTAGCTGGCAACTGTACTTTGGGATTTTGCCCCTTCCTCTGTCTTATCTATTTATATCATAAATTAAATGGTATACATGTGAATATAAACCTGGAGCTTTGGGGGTATATCTGAGATATAAATTCTTCATATTTCAGTACAAGTTAAAATATATCTGCCAAACAATATATGCAGTATCAGCCTGGAGCATATATTGTATTGAAGGTTACAGGAATGATGAATATAGAGTCTTTGCCAACAAGAACTTAGTATAGAGGGAAGAGTAATTGTGAAAGCAATATTTAAATTATTATGATGAAGGTACATGTTATGGGCTATGAAGGGGTAGATTTCAAAGACAGCAAGATAATATTGTGTTGGGGGTTCTGGGGCATGTGTGGTGGCACTTGGAGTGTGAGCTAGTTTTCAACTGGAAGTTGTGAGAAAGGAAGGGTATTTCAACTGGAAGAAGCAGCTTAATTAATATGTGATGTTTTAAAAGGATAATCAATTACCTACTTTATTCAAAGGCAAATTCTCACATTTAGGAATTCAGACCTGTTACAAACAGTAGGAAATTAAGTCTATGAAGATTTGGGACCCTCTTGATGGAAATGCAGTCAAAATGGTTAAACTTTTTTATTTACTGAACTGATCAGGTTTTTTGGCCCAAGTGACCTGATCATCTGACTGTTTTAGCATCAGCTGGGTACATTAACCTTTTCTTTTCTTTTTTAGTTCACTGATGATCTCATCTCTGAGTTTGTAAAATCAGTAACATTAACCTCCTACTCACTTATTTTAATGCTTGCCTGTGCACTGGTTTCTCAATCTGTAAAATATGAAACACTGTGTTTCTCGGCTACATGTGGTAAATTAGTTGGTACAACAGCCAACTTTGAGATTCTTGAAGGAGAAATGTCATATTCTATGTTTCAGTATTAGTATATTGTGAGACATTTTCTACAAAGAAAACATAGGTAAAACAAACTGAAACAGAATTGTAACACTAATATTAAGCTACCTGACACCTTTAAAGAGAAATTGAAACTTAGATATTTCCTCCTAATTTTAGTTTAATCCTTCAGTCATTTAGAATCTGGCCCAGTTGTGCCAGACCAAAACATAAAGTAATTTCCTTCAAATGGAATGTTGAATAAGATACTGACATTAAGACTGAATGTTTTGTGGCCACACTGCATGAACCAAGACTGAAGAATGTACTTTTTATTCTAGCCATTTAGATTACCTGCCATATTTGGTAATTCAACTTCTGTACATGTGCGTATATACATATAGATAGGTAGGAATATATATGCATAGATATATTTTATTTCCAACATTTTTTTATTTTAGGAAAATAGCATTGATCATTTCAAGCTTTAAAAGAATTTAAATCAGTGGGTTTGTTATCTCAAAAAAGTAAAAACGTTTTCAGGAAACAAATTTGAAACGATTTTTTTTTATTATAAGAGTAAATGATAGATAAAATAATCCGAGAGGGAAAATATGTACTTCACCCATGCAAACACACATTAAAAACAAACACACACTACATGATCTTTTGGTGTCTCCCGAAACTTTTGTCCAAATGGTGATTCCATTAGGAGATATTTACAGAAGTTTCTAACTCATAGCATGTTATTTATCAGTTGATAATAGTAACTTGCATTCATATGATATTTTACCTAGCATTTTAACATTCAGTCTTTTATTTGATTCTGATCATAGCCTTGTGAGTTAGATATTACAGATAATGCATCTCCTTTTTATATAGGAAGACACTGATTTGGAGACGACAAGTAACTGCCCTGAGGCTGCACGAGAAGCAAGCAAGCTTCTAATGCCTCTTTGACAACTCTTTCTACTGCAACATAAGAGCTGCCTTTTATTGTTATGAATACAGTTTTAAAGCCCTCTACAGACCAGTCACTGGCAAACAAGGAATCAGACAAATATTGAAAACCTTGTGGACACAGTTCAGTCAAAAAAGTGGATATTCCTCAGGAAAATATAATAATCATATTTTTCATGATTAAGACATGGTTCTAAAATTTCTCCTAGACCCTCTTCTATGAGAATTAATAATATAGCTAAATGTCAATAACCACACAATACTAGGTTCATGTTTTAAATGCAAGATAGAATGCAAAAGCAGATGGGATACCACGTACCCAAGACAACTTTATCCTTCTTCTAAATCAACAGCCCTCAAAATGCTTCATTACCAACCCATTTGCAAGGTTCCCCCAGACATGACAACTCAGGAAACCCGAAACCCCAACCAATTTGGATGGGATTTCTAGGTCAAACCCTGAATCCTTTCCTTATTTTCTCTCTGCCATCACAAAGTACACAAAAAATGTCTGGGTCTTTTTATGATACGAGCCCAGAACCATTTCCAACCTACCCAAAATGGCATTCCACATGGTAACTTGAGTGGAATGAAAGAGATGGCAGAGAAATTATTCATGCCTCAAACAGCAAGCTAAAGGCCTCCTACCCTGCAATTTGGGCTTTACTTAAGGTCCTACAGAAAGAGCTGCATTCAGGAGCTTGGGTGGTCCCACATGGGCAGAGGCTAGGGGACAAGTGAAGCAATGCGTGAGGCAGAGAAGGCAGGCCTACAGAACTAAATGCAACTATGACACCAACACATCAGCCAATATCCACCCCTGTCTATTGTAATGCATGCTCTTTTAAATGTAGTGATTTGTTCCTGGTCAAAATGTCACAAAATACGTTCTTCCCTTCTTGAGTTTTCCGTTCAGAACACTGTGTCCTAAAGGAGACTAGTTTCCACAGTGAAAAATAATCGGGTATGGCCATGTGAATGAAAGAAAAATAATTTAAATCTCTTTTCTTCTACTCATAAATTAACAAGGTTTCAACATGTAGCATAAAAAAGGAACAGGACAAGAACAGTCAGTACACAAAGGAAAAAATACAAACAGCCAACTGTATTAACAGCCAAAGAAATGCTAAACAAACCAATAGTATTTTCACCTATTGTACTGGGAACCGTAACTAATGAATTATTACCTGCCCAAAACAGGGTTGTCATGGTCTTAGATACTGAAAACATTCCAAACATTTTTAGTATTTCGTTTTATTGTATATGCTGTTTTTAAACAAGATTTCTCATCTTAATTATTTTGTTCTTGGCTCAAATGAACAGCAGTCTGGAACCACTGAACACACATCAGCCAACATGGGAAGCAGACATCTGGCCCAGGAGAGGAATCAAAACAGGAAGGTAAAATTCACCCCAGTTAGGTCACAAAATCAAAAATGTCCACACGAAAGATAAAATACCATCTTCTCGTTCTGCAACTTTAGTCTTTCACTCAAATAGCAGGATGCAAATTCTCATACTTCAAGATTTATATATCCCATAGCTCAAGACAGACAAATGACCAGATGACAGTTTCATAGCATAATACCCATTGTCAGCTACTAGTTAAAAATTAACTCATGGCAAATTGGTGTCATATATTTGGAAGAAAACTGCTTAAGTTTTCTTTAAAGCATTCTTGAAAACAAGCTTCCGGCATGAAAATGGAAAATAGGTTAAAGAATATTAATAAATGTTAATAAAACTTGTAAAGTACTAAAGTATAGAAAAAGGGTGAGAAATTTTTTTGCTCTGAAAAACAGCTAGAATTGCTTGTCCCTTAAAACTCCATTGATTACCATATTCACATCTGTATTTGTCATGCCAGAAAAGGATGAAAGGGAAAAAGAAAAGGAATGTTAAGTGTCTGGGAAGGAACAGGAAAGCCTGATGTGCTTCAGGGATTCAGGGTTTACACCATACATAGTCAAGACGTTACTCTTACCAGAGATAGATCATCGAGCCTTCCTCTTATTTACATAGATACACTACTGCGGATAGATTTTCACAATTAAACTTAGGGTTTCTTTTCAGTATTCCTTCAATATATTTGACAAATCCACAACTGATATAAAATTTCAGATGGAAATGCTTCTATAAACATGCCACGTTTTCCATCTATTCTCTGATTTCTAGATACTTAGAATTGTGCCTTAATCTCTTAATAACTCAAACAACAAAGACCATAATACCACACAGGGGAAATAATGATTTGAGAATCAAAAGTTGTTAAAGAGCAGAACTGACTTTCAGGTTTATTTAAGGACTTTCCATGGAACAATGATTTTTTTTTTTTTTTTTTTTTTTTTTTGCGGTACGCGGGCCTCTCACTGTTGTGGCCTCTCCCGTTGCGGACCACAGGCTCCGGACGCCCAGGCTCAGCGGCCATGGCTCACGGACCCAGCCGCTCCGCGGCATGTGGGATCTTCCCGGACCGGGGCACGAACCCGTGTTCCCTGCATCGGCAGGTGGACTCTCAACCACTGCGCCACCAGGGAAGCCCTGGAACAATGATTTTTTAAATTAAGTTCTTATCTCCTTTATTATGAGAGTTTCCTGGAAGAATTACAGTTGGGAAAGTGGCCACTTTCTTACGATTAAGCTCAGTCGTTCACCGCAGCATGCTGCAATCATTAGGGCTTGTAAAATCCCTTTTGCAGATTTGCAAGCAGGCTCAATTACATTATCTCCATCAGAGTTTATGTACCTAAAGATAAAAGATAGACTCATTGAACTCATAGAGTTGCAGAGTTCAGTGGAATTAGGTTATAGAACTACTACTGCTAACAATGAAATACTGTAAGACTTCTATTTTCAATATTACTGTGAACAGCAAAGCTAGAAAGAAACTTTCAGATAATCTATGTAAATAAAATATCCCTCATAAATATTAATAGAAAATGACTTTTTTCTTATTATGATCCATATTCCGCATGTAAACTACTGTGATAAAATCTTCTATGAAAAGAAGTAAAATTATTTTTATATTTCTAATGTTTTATTTGGCTCTTACGTAGTCTAATATATGGATCATTGATCAAAGTTTTTATTTTTAATCCAAATATTTTTTATCATGTAGTCACAGTATAAATTTTCATTATTAATTTTTAGCATATCGGAGAACGAGGAAGAAAAGAATTTGAAAAATTAAAAAAAATCGACTTTTGCAATTGAAATGCTGCAAAACTTATTTAACTCCTTTAGAGCTTACTGAGTTTATTCATTTCTCATTCCTTTGCAAAAAAAAATGATAAAGTAGATACAGAGAATTTAAGATAACTAAATTTATAAAGAAAATTTGAAAACAGATTAAGAGAAAATGATACTGAAAACAGTAACCAATACTTTCAACAAGACATGATAACACATAAAACCTGGTCCTTAACCTCGAGGAACCAAATGTAGTGGAAACCAACACCTTTTTCCTTTTCCTGCTGGACATACAGCTACAGTATGTTTCCCACCCACCCTTGCCCTGAGAGTAGTCAGATGACTGAGTGCTGACCAGTGAAATTTGGGCCACAGAGATGTGCAACACTTCCATGCCTGGCCTTTCCCCATCTACAAGATGAATGGACCCTACTGTAGGACTTAAGAGAGGATGGACCAGCAAGCTAGAAGGAGCCTGAGTTTTCAAATGACCACATAGGTGACCTACAACCACACAGGTGACCTACAGCATCATTTGTCTGAATGAGAAATAATTCTTATCTCATTAAGCTGCTGAGATTTTGGAGTTTATCACTTAGCATAATCAATTCAGTAAAGCCAAGAGAAACTTTAAAATGTTAATAATTTTACTTCAATACACATATACATACACATAAACACAAATGATAGCATGTATAATTGGAGAAATCTGAACAAGCTCTGTGGGTTGTACCAATGTCAATTTCTTGGTATTCTTACCATACTATAGTTATACAATATGTTAACTTTGGGGGACTCTAAGGGGAAAAGTGCAGAGACCGTCCTGTACATTTACTTGCACCTTCCTGTATATCTATAATTATGTCAAAATAATTTAAAAATTTCCCTTGATTAGAGGCAAAAAACTGTATCAAATATTTCGGGAAAACCAAATTTGATTATTCTTAATTGTTTATTATATAGGTACAAACGAGGTATTTATATCATTAAAAAGGTTGTAGAACATAGAAAATGTCAAAGTGGAAATTATATGTCTAATTCTTAGAGTAACTTTTCATAAAAACTGGAAGGCCATAGAAGTTGAAGCATTATTTGGTAAAGATGATATGATAATGATCGAATATGATATGGTCCAAAAGTATAAATGCCTATTTGGAAAACTGGATTTTAAACAAATAAAGGAGGGTGTACCAGCCCAGAAATGTTCAAATATTTCTCACTTTGGTTCATACCAGATAATGCTTGCACAACACACACCCATGTGTATCAGATACAACTTCCCTCTATCACTCAAGGAAGATATCACTCAAGGAATCAAGGGCATAAGAACAACACAATCATGAGTCCAGCTTTGACTTTGCTCTGACTTACTTTTTATTGTACTATAAATTATTTGTCAACTTCAGGACTTTCCTATTGTTAAAAAATAAGTAGTAATACACTGTGGAAGAACTCTTTGCTGTGGTTAGAAAGAATCCATTAGAATGAGTTTCTTGGTCTTTCAGACAAAGCCAAGACCAGTATTCTACCCCTTTTTGACAAATAAGCAAGGTGTCATGCTGCCTCTAAAACTAGGTGTCTCTGCCATCTCCTCACTAGAGTGGGTTCCACATGGCATCTGCCTCTCTAGAGATGTAATGCCTGTGATTGCTACAGCAAGAGTTCCTCACTTTTACTGCAAGAAGGCTGCGCATTTCAGCCTTGTGCCCCATCAAAACAAGAACTTACAAGGTGAGAAATTTCTTATTATAGGAAAGAGGTTCAAAGAATGAGGCAGCCAAACAGAGTGACAAATATCTGCTACACAGCACATGTGTAGATTAACATTATGAATAAGATGTTACTTTTCTATTTGGCAGTAAAGAATCCTGGCAAACACCGCCTTAGCCAGGTGATGAAGGTCAACCTCAACCCAGTGATAAGTCATGTATCCCCAACATGCACCAATGTGATGTCATGAGAATGGAAGTTCATCTCTGTGGTCACCCTCCCCAAAATGCACAACCTCCGTTTAATCATGAGAAAAGCATCCAGCAAGAGACAAAATACCTGAAGAGCTTTTGTCAAAAGAAAGTCATCAAAAATAAGCAAAGACGGAGACCCTGTCACAAAGCAGAGAAGGCTAAGGAGACATGACAACTAAACATAACGTCCTGGATTGTACCCTGGAACATAAAAGACATAGGAAAAAACTAGTGAACTCTGAATAAAATGTGGAGAGCTCCGCAGACTTTTGGCTAAGATCAAATGGGAATAAAATGAGTTCAGTTAAAAGTAATGTACCAGTGATGGCTTCTTAGTGTGACAAACGTACCATAGTAATGTAACACATTAATAACAGGGAAACTGGGTGTGTGAAGGATATAGGGGAACTCTCTGCACTGTCTTTCCAACTTTTCTGTAAATAAAAAACTATTATAACACAAAAAGTTTATTTTAAAAAAGAATACTTTTGCACCAGCTGGTTAATGTTCTTATGGACACTAGTGTGAAAATATTCCCCCATTTTCTCCCTCCCCTTTACATAAAACAGTAATGACTGGTAAAGTACTTTAAAATAATACCATTGTCATTTGTGGCTTCTTTTCATTTTAACTAAGATTGATTCAACGTATTTAAAGCTTGTACTTTTCTATTTCTACAGCATCTCACAAATAATCACAAGCAAGCACAACTAACAATTTCCTTAGATTGTTAGATCTGGGAAATATTTCTTTGCTGAGGTTATATCTGGATAGTAGTGGTTCAAAGTTGCATATCCTGATAGGATCTGGGGCTGGGAATATTCTTATCCATATTAAAAGATGGGATTTAGCCTATGAACATAAAGGGCCTAAATCAGTTATTGAATGAAAGGCATATCTCTTCTCCATATGGAGGTAAGCTGTGGGAGATTTACCTCAGGAATTTAACAAACGATTATAAAGTTGTTCTGAACATTTTCAAAAATATATTATTACTTATAAAACTGATGTGTAACCAAATTATATTTTGGTTACAAATATAATTTGACTTTAATTAAAGTTAAATTCTTACTCAAGAACATACCTGTGCGTCTGAATTCTCAGCCACTGACGAGTAACTTTATTAAAAAGTATTATTTAAACCCGATTAGCTGCTGACTCCACCAGAATTTCAAAAGAGAAGGAACTGTAAACCTTTTGGGCAGGATATGGGTTTTGTGGGAAGGCTTTTTAGCAAGCCTGTGTTCACAGACATACAGTAAACATTCTGTCTACCCAGAAAGTACCCAGAAGGTACCCAGAAAGTACCTCTCTGCCAAAATTCAAACTTGTTTGATGTTCATGATGTTCATAATGTTTCAAACATCCAACTAGTTCTGATGTTTATAAAAAATAAAAGGGATTTAGTTATAACTTCTAGTGATACTGGCTGTTTTTAAAGGGCTCTCCCAAAGACACTTTTTTCATGAAAACAATTATTAAAAGCAGCAGAATGATAAGTTGCAATGGAATGTACTTATATGATGTTGAAGGAAAGGTATTTTTATATCTTAATGATGAAAATAATACTTAAGGACTTCTTTAAACTATGCTGATAAGAGTAATTTATCCGAAGTAGGTCTCTGCCAATGGAGCTTTCAAATGAAAGCTACTGAAAAGAGTCTCAAAAACTGACATGAAGATTTCTGGATCGTGCTGCTACCCTAAAACTGGACCCAGCCATAGGATATGGACAACTCTGGAACAGAACTTGATAAGCAACCTTTAGTACACAAATTTCCAATGCCAAGACACCTGATTAATATATGTCAAACTTCTCTGCATAGCTAAATATGCCCATTATTTTGTGCTTCCTCATAAAATTTATTTTTCAAACTGTCGAACACAGTTGAGTCATCACCTCATCATTCCTATGTTATCTTTTCTGTCCTTTGGGAACATTTTTCCCCACTGCTTAGGTGAGATTTCTTCTGTTACTTCTATTTCTTGCCCTATTCATTGTTGGACTCTAGAGGGTCACACATAATTACCCCAGAGAGTTATTTCGTGGTATACAAAACTGAAAAGTAAAGTGATTTTAAACAACTCCACACGGTAGTGTGGTGTGCCTACACATAGGCATACAGTCATTCATGTTCTGACTGGTGTAGCTGCAAAGTAGGCATAGCCAAAATGGGTGCTGTCTATATTCTTGCAATAGGATGAAATGGAATGAGATTAAAGGGAATTTAATTCTAAATTAACTTTGTATTCATCTAATGCAATGCCTTACATTATTAAAAGTAGAATACGTATTTGTTGATTAATAAATGATTGGGGAATTGTTGCAGTTGCAGAATGTGGATTATGTCTTTTACATTATATTTATTTAGTACTGCTTTTACTTTCTTAGCCAGGATTAATTTTGCACATAGGCAAATCATGGCCAACTATTCAGCATAATTTTAGTGTGCAAATATTATTTGACAGAGAATAAAGGTTTAAGACTCTAGTCCTCTTGCAGCAGCCAGAACCCGAAGCCTGGCGGGCCCTTCCCTCCTCCCTCTTTGGCGCGTGGCCCGCGCGCGATTGCAGCAGGGGCCGCTCTGCTTCTCCTTTGTTCGCGGGGGCTGCGCCTAGCCCACCAGACTGTCCCCGTGCCCACCCTCCCGCTCACTGCGCAAGCGGACAAGGGGGAGCTCTGCTCCGGGGACACCAGCCCCCCGGGCCGCCTCATTCATTCATTCATTCACTCACTGGCTGACCGGTGAAGCCAGCGGCGGGCTGAGCCCACGGCGCCCCTCTCCACACCCACCCCAGCCCTGAGAGCGATCCCAGGGGCGGGCACGTCAACCGCCTCCACGTGGCCACCACGGTCTCCGTCACTTGCGGGCCTCGCTCCACCACAAGCTGGAGGACAGCGTTGCTGAAATGGCTAAGTACTTCTTCAGACCTGGCCGCTTTCTGGTGTCACATCGTTCTGCTCCTGGTGTGGTAGCTGCGAGGCAGGCGAGGGCTACAGCAGCCCCGCTCAGCCATTGGCTGGCGCCACAGTGGGCCCCTCCCCAGAAGCGCGTAACTGTCTACCAGCGACTTTAGTGGTCCTGCTCAGCCATTGGTCAGTGCCACAGTGGGCCCCGACTCTTTCCTCTCTTGTACATAAAAGGAGCCCGAAGTCGGTCGGAGGTAAGGTGGTTTTTGGAAATGCTAGTCTGCCATCTTCTCAGTCTGCTAGCTTTCCGATTAAAATAGTTATTCCTTGTTCCAACAACTTGTCTCCCGATTTATTGGCCTGTTGTGTGGCGAGCAGAATGAGCTTGGGCTCAGTAACACTATCCCATTAATCCAGTAGCATAAATTAGATATCTATATCTATACCTGTTGGACTTTTAACACTCAGAAAGAAAGAAGTGACTTACTTCCTAAGTTAATGAGACGTATGTCCAAATAGTTTTGATGGAGAAATGGTGATAATGAACAGGAAATGACCTGGGAGAGATAGACTTAAAGGCAATAAGATCTAGGGTTTTTAGCAACAGCTGAAAAGTAGAGGGGCATTATATATATGAAAACGGGGAACCATAAAGAGATAATGAGTTCTCTTGTGAGAAAAACCGCCAAATTCACAATATAAAGCTGATCATATTTGTGATGTCATGGCGAATATAAACATGATTCCTAGAAGTCATATCTTATGCTTTGCTCTCACATGAACTTTATAGCTATGCTTTGACTTACAGAAGATTTCAATCTTCTGTTTTTAGCTTCTACCCTTCAGTTAGAGTTCCCTCATCTCAAAAACAGTCGTAAAACATGCTGATCATTTTACCCACTGAAATGGTTATAGTGGTAATTTTAATGGTTTTTAGCTATCAATGGCTGTGTGTCAACTGTTATCCCTCTGGCCCACATGTCTTTCTATTCCAAGACTCAGACTAAAGACAGCACACAGAATATATCTGATAAGGACTCATATTTAGAGTATATAAAAACTCCTATAACTCAATACTAATAATAAAAATAACCCTATTAAAAGAATCTGAATAGATATTTCTCCAAAGAAGATGACAAAGGACCAACAAGCAAAAGAAAGGATGATCAACATCCTCATACATCAGGGAAATGCAAATCAGAAACATAATGAGGGCTTCCCTGGTGGCGCAGTGGTTGAGAGTCCACCTGCCGATGCAGGGGACACGGGTTCGTGCCCCGGTCCGGGAAGATCCCACATGCCGCGGAGCAGCTGGGCCCGTGAGCCATGGCCACTGAGCCTGCACGTCCGGAGCCTGTGCTCCGCAATGGGAGAGGCCACAGCAGTGAGAGGCCCGCGTACAGCAAAAAAAAATTAAAATTAAAAAAAGATAAAAACAAGTGTTGATGAGGATGTACAGAAATTAAATCCTTATCTAGTACTGGTAAAAATGCACAATGATGCAGCTTATTTGGAAAATTAGACTGGTTATTTCTCAAAATGTTAAGGGTAGAGCTGTCATATGACCCAGCAATTTCACTTCTGCGTATGTATTTAAGAGAAATGAAAACATGTCCACACAAAAACTTGCACACAAATGTTGATAGCGATGTTATTCATAATAGCCAAAAAATAGAAACAACCCAAATGTCTATCAACTCATAAATGGATAAATAGAATGTGGTATATTCATATACTGTAATATTATTTAGGAGTGAAAAGAAACGAACTACTATTACATGCTAAAACACTGGTGAACCTTTGAAGAAGCTAGTCAGTAAATTTGGTGTGTCTGTGAGCGGAGGTGAGCTCAGAGACTTCCTACTCTATCATTTTGGCCACACGCTGTACACATTAAATAGATGAATTTTACGCTATGTGAATTATATCTAAGTAAAGCTGTTATTAAAAATATATAATGGGGGCTATTTAAATCAAGAATTTAAACAATATATGTGGACAAATTGAAAGAGCAGTTGCAGAAGCTGGTCAAGCAACAGCTTTTCAGTAAGTAAAGTCTCACGTTGTCCATGGACTATTGGTAACGCATGCTTCTGGTCAGTCAGACAATAGAATTAAATTTTTCCTTAAATGGAGAAAAAGGTGACTTCAGAAAAAGAGATTAAGGTCTCTGCCTATTTGAATGGTTGTCTGAGGATAACTTGCTTAAGAATTAATATATCGGTAGCAACATCTCACCAATATCAAAGTGGATCTAAAGAACATATCTTATGAATATTTCACTTCATAAATACAAAGTCACCTCACAAGTTTAATAGGACAATCTCATCTTCAGAATCTTTGGCACAAAAATTGACTGAAGAATTTAAAAGTCTTATTTGAACCAAAAAAAAAACTTTTCTACTTGTCAAAACAAAAATGGACTTTGGGGGATATTTTATTGATTAAAGAACTCCCATTCCAATATCAACATGTTCCAGCCTTACTAGATATCATAATCTCCATAGATCCATTGATCAGGGAGGCATGGACAAGGAGAGAGGTGTGAACTTGTATGAAAGACCTTAAGAATGGACCTTGAAGGGGAAGTAATGGCATATTATCTCTACTTCTATTCAAAGGAAATCTGCCTCCTACTTCACCAAGACCAGAGATATCCACTGTGCATAATTAACTGTATCTATAAATCCTCAGTGTTGAGGTGTGCTTGTGTGTCTGCCTATGAATGAAATCTCATAATTGATGAATCTATTGAAAATAATTATTTCCATATTTTATTCCTAGATATTATTTCCTAAGCTTTTCTTCCCAAAGTCTCCTATTTGTAGAAATAACATTCCTCTCTTCATTTGAAAATAGACCTCAGATCTTTTTAAATATTAAATTATAAGTATTATTTGATCAATATATATAAAGAAGACCATCTGAGCTAGTTCATACATCTTGTCACGGGAACTCTTCATCAATATAAGATTAACTAGTCAGAAGATGTAATTCACTGAAATATGTACCTTAGACACACCTGTTTAAAATAAATTTTGGAGTAATAGTTATTGAAATGTGGTGCGTCCCAGAAAGTGTCAAAAGACAGACATCACTGACAGTGGGCCTTTCTACTGAGGAAAAGTTAGTTCAGAGCTTAGTCTTAAAATTGTGTTCAAATTTCAGCTTCATCCCCCCAAAGTAATTGACTACATAACTAGTTGACCATAAGAGCAATTAAGTCACAGTCCTGTCACAGAAACAGTTTATGCAGTCTTTGGCAGTTGATAGACCTGATGAAACACTGCAATTTAGAAGTCTGTATTACATATTTTTTCTTATGGAGTGATAAACATATCCTGATTACATTTCATCTTGGATTTTGTAACATATTATTGATGATTACAAGCCTTTTCTTGTGGTTTGAGAGTTTCTCGGGTACCATGAACCTCATCTGCGATCATTCTCCAAGTTTAGTTTAAATAAACCCAATATGAATGGTTTACCTTATTAGGTAAAAAGGCTAAAAATGTATTCAACCTCAACATTCCAAATGAATGAAGTTGGCCCATTAACTTACATAAAGCAATGTCTTTCTTAGAAGAGTGAAAAAGCATAATCCTCTCTGAACACATAGTTTGGATTTTGAGTAGGTTATCACCTAATACTAATATTTAATTAATTCTGTAAGTACTCTTTAAAGGAGAAAAGAATACATAAGCTTCAAAATGTTTAAGACTCTCCCCTAAAGAGGCAGATTTCAATAAATAAAATCCTATATTCTAGAGTCTGCACCTTACTGAAGACAAGGTACTAGGTAGCTAGAAATCTGGATGATAATAGTATAATACTTCAATTTTTGAATGAAAATTTACAAATAAATCTGTGGAACAGAATAGAGCATATCCCTGTGTAGCTAATTAAGCATTTTCAAATTATCCTAGAACCACACTCATATTAAGCCCAAGCAATGTCAAGAATCAAATCAAACCCATATTACAATACCATACTAGAAACTTCATGTCTAAACTGAGAGTCATGTACCACAATGTTCATTGCAGCTCTATTTACAATAGCCAGGACATGGAAGCAACCTAAGTGTCCATAATCGGATGAATGGATAAAGAAGATGTGGAACATATATACAATGGAATATTACTCAGCCATAAATAGGAATGAAACTGAGTTATTTGTAATAAGGTGGATGGACCTAGAGACTGTCATACAGAGTGAAGTAAGTCAGAAAGAGAAAAACAAATACCGTATACTAACACATATATATGGTATCTAAAAAGAAAAAAAAATGGTTATGAAGAACCAGGGGCAGGACACGAATAAAGATGCAGAGCTACTAGAGAATGGACTTGAGGACACGGGGAGGGGGAAGAGTAAGCTGGGACAAAGTAAGACAGTGGCATGGACATATATACACTACCAAAAGTAAAAGAGATAGCTAGTGGAAAGCAGCCGCATAGCACAGGGAGATCAGCTCAGTGCTTTGTGACCACCTAGAGGGGTGGGATAGGGAGGATGGGAGGGAGGGAGATGCAAGAGGGAAGAGATATGGGAACATATGTGTGTGTATAACTAATTCACTTTGTTATAAAGCAGAAACTAACACACTATTGTAAAGCAATTATACTCCAATAAAGATGTTAAAAAAAGAAAAAAAAGAAAAAGAAATAAATAAAAATAAACTAAGAGATCAGTGAGAACGGTGCCTTATGTGTCTTATTCAATAGTGAAGTAAATATTTTGAATAAATAAATATGAGCATGAGTTGTGCAAGATAAAACAAATGCAGATCTGCGAACTAAAATCTTACCTACTTACAAATGTGATAAAAAAGACAAATCAGCAATGTATGCAAATATAGCCTACATGTACCCAAGACAAAATTTGGATGTTGTTAAGCATAAAGAAATTTTGTGATATCTGTGTTCCTGCTAATTGGAGTCTGAGTGAAATAAGGAACAAACCAACACCGCTCCACACACATAAATGCTCACAGATACACAAACACCCCCCCAACACACACACACTTTTAAGATCCCAGTATGTTGACATGGCTTCCACTGATGTCTTCAGAATGCCTCAGATAGAAAGTAAAGTAATTCCTGGTGTGACAAGTAAATTCCTGATCAGGAGGACCCAATTACTAAGACTCTATTGACAATGAACTTGGAGCAAGTTTCTAAGTAGCTACATAAAATAAACATTGTCTTTCACTGCTGACCACATAAGAGCACGTAAATATATTTCACATAACCAACAGTGTGAAAAATAAAGTTGAGCTACAGCAAACAAAATGTGCCATGAACACATGTTGTTTGAAGCCATGATGAGTGGTCCACATAAAGAAGATCGAAAGGATAAGAATAACACAAGAAGACAAATCCATATAGCGCTCAAGAAGAAACAATGGCTTGACAAATTAAGAGATTTGCATGAATTTCTTGTGTGAAAAACTTGAAAATAAGTATGGATGCTCAATTTTTTTCTTTTTTTTTTTTTTTTTTTTTTTGCGGTACGCTGGCCTCTCACTGTTGTTGCCTGTCCCGTTGCGGAGCACAGGCTCCGGACGCGCAGGCTCAGAGGCCATGGCTCACGGGTCCAGCCGCTCCGTGGCGTGTGGGATCCTCCCGGACCGGGGCACGAACCCGCGTCCCCTGCATCGGCAGGCGGACTCCCAACCACTGCGCCACCAGGGAAGCCCTGGATGCTCAATTTTAATATCATTTCATAGTAAACTATAAACATTTTTTCCTCAAAAATATCCGATCATTTCTATTAATTATAATTCTTATAGATTTCCAGGTTAAATAATCACAGTATGTTGTTCTAGGTAGATACAAGAAGGAGAATCATCTCTGACAGTTGTACTCAGGAGTCTGGTTCCCAGAGTAGGAAAAGCCAGAAAGAAGTACCCCTAACAGAATGGCAATTTATTTAGGCTTACTTCTGACTAGAGAAAAGGAGATTGCTGGAATGACAATAAAATAATAGCGATTTTTATGAATTCTTACTAAGTGCCAGACACTGTTCTAAATGTTACATACGACTCATTTAAGTAACAACCCTATGAGTTAAATATTATTATTAGCCTCAGTTTATAGAAGATACTAAGACACAGAATGGTTATAGAAAAATGAAAAAGAGGATGTCCTAATCTAGTCTATGCATGAAAGGAAGTTTCTTTCCAAATAAGTTTAGCCTCTACTTTCCTATAATGGTTAGGGAAAATGCTTAAAATTATTTGTACTTTTATATGTTGACACCTGGTTAAGATGAATCAATTGCAATGGTGACTTGGCATTCTGGATCAGACAGAATTTCTATCCTTCTATATTCATGTAATTGCTATAAGTTATATATATGAGAGAGTCTGATTAAAAGATGCAGATATGCCAGCAATTAATTCTAGATATTATAACTTCTGATGAGATAATACAGATGAGTTTATAACAGTTTTAAATTCCACATCTAATCTTCATTTCTTCTTACACATTCCACTGGATCACTAGCTTAGCATCATTTAAAATATTTATCATATAATATATAGTACAGTGGTTTTCAAGTCTGGCAGTGCATCAAAATCAGGCTGGGAGTGTATAACATTCAAGATGAAATAAGTCAAAATGTCTAGAAGAAGGGTCCCAGAAATTTAAATTTTTAACCATCTCTTTAGGTAATTCATATGACTCTTAGGTTTGCAAACCAAAAATCATGTACTAGACCTAGACTAACCTGGGGTGTCTGACATGCATACATCAAAGTTTGAAAGGGGCCTTAAAGAAGAGTAAAACAAAAATTTTAATCCAAACAGTTTCCTGGAAGGATTGTTAATGAAGGAGGCAACATAAATGTTTTCATTTAGCTTAGGCTTGGACCAGAAACTGAATAACGTAAATTGAAATATGTTGGTGTCCAGATGTGCGAAGTCACACATACAGAAACATGTCAAGACTACAGTCAAAGCAAACTTTAAAAGGAGACTCAGAACTGGTTTTAAGTCAACATTTATTGGGCAGAAATTATTTAAGTGCCAAAATCATAAATCTAACAGCTGGAACAAACTTCATGACATGATTGTAGGAGATCATAAAGAAGGAAAAGTTTTATACAATATATAGCTAGTTTTTTTCAAAATACTGAAGATTTTAGGTTTCCCTGAAAAATTAATTTCTATCAAAAGGGAGAAACATCTTAATTTTCACTGATACCAAGAAACCCATTATTCTGTTCACTGTGTATATTACACAAATATACACATGCTATGGAAGGGAAAATAATGTATTTTTAAGTAGTGAGATTTCTTAACCATTTACAATTCTGTAAATTAAAATTTTTTTTAACATTTTCTCAGTAGCATTTTCCATTGTGTATATTTCTTTCCATTAAGAGGCTCATGGTGAAGTCTGTAAATCACCACTTGCTATTTACCCCCTGTTGGATATTTATAATGTACATTACTACATAGTCTTTAGACAGACCTGCCATGATCTGTTCAATTTTATTTAATTCAGTGTTTCTCAAACTTATTTCACAAGAGACTCCATTTAAAAATTTTAAAACATCTATTATCCCACAAGGAACATGCTCTGGAAAACACTGGGTAGACAAATTTGAAAATATAACTTTGTGGGGAAATGGCTTTTCACTAAGAAAACAACTTCACAAACAAAATAGAAGGAGTAGTCTCAAAGATTTTTAAAATAGTGTAATTGTTCAGACACATTAAGATAAAGATACCCAGGAAGTTGTGCCTTCTTAAGAGGGGTACATGTTTTAGCTTTCTCTTTTCATTTTATTAGCTATTTTTCAATAAAACATGGCATTTTATGTAATCATATTTTATTTGAATTCTTCCTTTTTTAAATCTTTGGATATTGCTTCATATATGTGACCTCAGCGCAACTAGTCAATTTCTAAATATAGCAAAATGCATAACAAGCTAGTTGGGAAAAGTAGACTAAACAAATGGTTGTAATAGAATCTTCAGTTTTAACTACTAATTTTTGCATTGTGTAAGAAAAAAAACCAGAAACCCTAGGCTATATTTATATAGCATAAATAAAAGCTAACAGTCAGTCAAAATTTAGGATGCAGTGCAATATGTTTCTATATAGGTAACGTCTATGTATTTTTAAATTACCTTTTGTAATTTACCAATGCATAATAAAATAGTTTTAAAAATGGAAGGAATTTTAGAGACTGTTTGTTTCAAACTCCTCATATCATTTATGAGAGAAGGTGGTCCAAAGCAATAAAGCATCTTAACCAAGGTCATATCAGGTTAAAACCTTCTCTGGTAATATTCAATTCTATTTCTTAATGTAATTAAGTTCATCCAACATTTATTAAGCACTTAATATGAGACAGGCTTATCCAGTTCCAGTTATAAGTACAAAGCTCCTGAGACTGCAGGATGTTGCAATCACACAGCAAGCTTATCCCAGAGGAAATGAAGGAGACAAGACAGAATTCAGTTCAGAAACCCTCAGATCACTTAGAAAATATGATTGTAAAGGGTATCCTGGAAAATGGGCCCCCAAAGGCAAAGTGTTTACAAATTAAAATTCCTTCTGGGACTTCCCTGATGGTCTGGTGGTTAAGACTCCGGGCTACCACTATGGGGGTATAGGTTCCATCCCTGGTCGGGGAAATAAGATCCAAAAAAAGTTCCTTCTCAGAAACAATAAATCCCCCAGAAGAATTCCCCCATAGTTCTCTGAAACAGCAGCGCGTGGCTTCTGTGCGGCCTTCAGAGAGTTGCTGGTCACGTTAATAACATCTTGAAAACCTGAGAATGAAGTAGGGAACTCTCTTCTCTCTCCTTCCCTCCCTTAGGGAAGAAATTTCAGTAAAAAGCTAAGAAAGGTTACAAAATTGGGGGCTTGGGGATTTGAAAGCTAAAATTATAGAGTTTTGCTAAACACTGACCCTCTGTGGGTAGAAGGCCACAAGTGCCACTCGGGCTGAGCCTCCTGTTTACACAGCCGGTGTCCACAGAGACTCTGAATTCCAGGGGGCTTGAGAATGTGGGATGCTGTTCGGGCCTCCGGGATGCCCAAACGAACCCAGATCCAACCGATGTATTGTTCGGCTACAAGGAAAACCCAGATGTGTGGCTCTTACCCCTTGATTTCACAGTGGGGAAAAACAAACTTTAAATCTTTGGGGATCAAAATATGAAACATACACACTTAAAATACTCTTCACTCTTTCCCACATTCAACAGCTTTTGTGCCACTTCTAGATACTTGATATCCAAAATGTCCATTATTTAGATTTTACTGAAGGATATGCATACATATACATATGTATATAGAAACACATTTTTTTTGTAATGGTGATGGGCAGAAAATTTTACAGCTTGTTATCTGTATGTTTAAAGACGTCCTCACACCCCCTTCCAAACAACAGTGTTACATCCCAGGTTGTGTATCTAACTTATAAAGATGTATAGTATATTTATTTTGTGTATTCACAAATGTTTATTTTACTGTTTTAGAGCCTTCCACTCTTTGTGGTTCATTTCTCTTTGCCTTGTGTTAAAAAGAGCACAGTTCTAGTCACACACGAAGTCCACTGGGGCTTGGCAGTGAAAGACCTAGATAGCGGACCTGTGTAGATATGCCAAGACAATCCCAAGGCCTCCACATCTAATCAAGATGGGAAGCAGATCAAACTTTCCAAAATTCACAAAGGTGAATAGTGACCTGGAGCAACTGATAGAAGCTACTGAAGCAGGTTTCCACTTCCACTTTACTGTTGTTCTTACATGTTGTGGCCAGAATGGGCTCTGCACACAGGCAAGTGAGTGGCCATCTATGCAGTCCTAGAATAAATAATTATTTTTAGCAAAGTCATAATTAAAAATTCAATGTAGGGCTTCCCTGGTGGCACAGTGGTTGAGAATCTGCCTGCTAATGCAGGGGACGCGGGTTCGAGCCCTGGTCTGGGAGGATTCCGCATGCCGCGGAGCAACTAGGCCCATGAGCCACAACTACTGAGCCTGCATGTCTGGAGCCTGTGCTCCGCAACAAAAGGCCACAATAGTGAGAGGCCCACGCACCGCAATGAAGAGTGGCCCCCGCTTGCCACAACTAGAGAAAACCCTCGTACAGAAACGAAGACCCAACGCATCAAAAATAAATAAATAAACTCCTACCCCCAAAATCTTCTTTTAAAAAAAAAAATTCAATGTAAAAAAATCAACACTCTCTATATACTTATAATGAAAAATTGGAAATTGATGTTTAAAAATAAAAACATAATTTATAATAGCATAAAAATATGAGATGATTATGGACAAGTTTAATAAAATACTTGGGAAGTCTATACCCTAGAAATGACAAAACACTGCTGAGAGAAATTAAAGACCTTACTAAATTGAGAGACATCCCAGGCTCATGAATGGGAAGACTCAGAATTATCAAATGTCAGGTTTCCCCAAGTTGATTTAGAGCCTTATCAAAAGCCTAAAAAAAAAAAAACCCTAGGTTTTTTTGTTGTTGTTGTGACATACACAAGCTGTTTCTAAGAGTTTTTATGAAAATGCAAAAGGCCTAGAATAACTGCAACAATTTTGGCAAAGCAGAATGAAGTCAAAAGACTTCCATTACCTGGCATCAAGACTTAAATATTATAGAGCTAGAATAAACAAGACAATGTGGTATTGGTGTAGGATCAGACATAGATCAATGGAGAAGAATTAAAAGTCCAGAAATATTCCTCACATATACAGACAATTTATATTCAATAAAGGAGCAAACACAATTCAATGGATTCAATGGGAGGAAAAGATGTCTTTTCAACAAATGGTGCTGTGATAATATCTATGCATCAAAAAAAAAACCAACCTTAGCCCTCATATTACACCAGTATTACTACTACAGACCCATTCTTCTCAGTATTATAAACTCAGTGTTACTAACCCATTCTACAGATGCTGCGTATATAAGGTAGTTGAAAGAATTCAGTGTTTGGCTTTGGGCAGACACTATCAGTAGACTCATAGATCACTATCACTATCAGTCAAATGAGGGACAGGAGACTTTCTACTCGCCTATTTTCACTAAAAAATGTATAATGTTCTACAAATACAATTAATGTTTGTATCTATTATGGACATAAACATTAAATATGCTACATTTATATATGTTTACATGCATTAGAACTTTAAACAATTTAGTGTAAGGTAGTTGTGAGACTTGTTATAGCAAACAAAACTGATCAAAAGGGAGATTTAACTATGTACAATGTTTAATCCACCAGGTGTTTGAAAAAACAAAACAAAAAAAGTGAGTAAATCAAAAACTGTGTGTATGTGTGTGTATTCCTTTGCAATTAGTAATTTTGGCTATTTCATGGCATAAGTAACAAACAAGAATTGATTAGTTCTTATGACTTGGTCTAATGGGTCTGATAGTTCCTTTATGGAATCTAGACTTATTAACTTCCTCATACATACTTGAGAATTGGTTATTTTCTGAAGATGTACAAGAATTTTGCAGTATTTTGTGGTTGATTGAAAATTGGAAAACGATGAAAATATATTGGATGGACTAGGGCCCTGGGAGCAGCTAAAAGAAAAAAAATGGTTTCTAAAGTACTTAAAAAGACATTTATGAGATGGAAAATTACTGTGGATTTTTATAGAAATCTCCTTATTAGAATTCTGCAACATTTTTCTTAAGGAATTCTTCCTTTTAAAAGTGTGGTTAATATTCATATTATGCTGTAGGCAATCAGAGTTTAAGATTTTTATTTAATGCATAAATATATTCTTCAAGGAGTGTTTCCACTCCAGTGAATATTTAAATATGCTCTAAGGCATTTGGGGTATTAAGGAAAGCTCGAGGAAATATATGAGCATTTGTTTTTCCAGAAAGCTATACCAGGAAAATGCATGAGGCATAAAGCTTGAAAAGACCAAATTTCCAAACAAAAGAAAGAATGTGTCTTCCACTCCCTCTTTTTCACTATTAGAAAGTGAATAAAATAAACATATCCTTCTTATAGACTTAAAGTTCAAATTGCTGTATGAGTCAGACTGTGATGATGTTCTCTATATCTTTCAAGTTATAATGAAATATAAGCAAACTACTATGGAAAAAATCTAGCCACAAGCTCCTTTTTCCTCCCTCTTCAATATAAATTAGGTTTTTTAAGCCAAACCAAACCCTCATGCATGGGTTACAAACTTTATTTTGATTTCATTTTTAAATGACCCAACCAAAAATCCCTAAGCCAAATACCACAAGGAACTCTCTGCCTCCTCCTCCCCAAAGTCAGATTCTGGAATTAAACTCTCTTGGTTACAGTTACATAGTCACTTTAAAAGTATATGGCAGTCCCATTTTTGTCATTGAGGTAACTGATATACTTGAGCATAATATATTATTAATATTTAGCTCTTTGGCTCCTAAAAGAAAATATTTTTCTTTAAAAATTGATGTCATCAATCACTATAGAGTACAATTTGGCAATATTGATCTATTTATCATCTATCTCTTACAAATATACCTATTCTTCTACTGAGAAATTCATTTTTAGGAATTTACCCTGCAACGGTATTTCAAAAATTTTGCAGAGATTTATGTACAAAGATATTTACTGCAACATTGTTCTGTAAGAGCAAAAGACTGAAAACAACCCAAATGTCCACCAACATAAGGCTATTTAATAAATGAAGGTAGGTCAGTACAATGGAAAGCTATTCAGAAGTTAAAAAGCAAAAGGCAGTTCCAATTTGACCTATATAGAATACCCAATGAGATATATTATCAAAAGAAAAAAACCAGGTTTTATAAAAGTATGTAAGATATACAATTGCCTGCAGTTATAAGTGCATATATACACTCATAAATAAATACAATATCTCTGGGAGCGTACATGAGAAATTGGTAATACAGTTTGCCTGTGAGATAGGATTAAATATCAACTAGTGTACAGAGTGGGCAAGAGAATTACCTCTCACTGAATTCCATTTTATTAGTTTTGAATGTGGATTATGTGCATATATTATCTATTAAAATAATCATCTTAAAAGGTAATATACACCTAAAAAGCATTCTTTATACTGAATATGATGAAGAAGAGAAACACTGCTTATGGGGAAAAAATAAACACGCTAGAGAAAAATAAAACCTAGCCAAAGAACACAAATGATTTTAAGCTGTTAGTATTTGGTGCTAACATTTAAAAATATTACTGAGACAATTGCAATGTGGTAAACATCTCCATTGTTTTCATAAATTTTGTTGTGGGAAGAGAATACTTGTCAGCAGCAATTAGAAAAAAATTAAAAGTAAAATATTGTTGGCTGATTGAATATTTGCGAACCACACATGAGGAAATAGATTTATTTAGAGTGGTTGGAGTCAAGGAGAACAAAGTTCCTAGAAAGAAGTTAGACTTTTCTTTCATGAGTCAAGAGCAATACCTGTGTCCAGAAGCTAATAAATACAAGTCAGGACCCAAAGGTCAGTTAGTAGGTCTACTTGATGAGAGGTCAAATCACTTATCATACAATGCATTGAAAGATCCTCTCATGGACTGTAAATCTCTTTATTATCACAAAGATTTTTGTCAAAAGACTTTATCCAACGGTGGGAGATGACTGAAAATGCTGTCTCTCATCCATCACTGTCACCATATTGAGTTCCAGACAATGAGTTCCAGAAAAAGAGCTATCATTGTTCAACTCAATTTTATTTTCTTTGCAAATATATAATGAGTGCAATAAAAGTATTTTAAAATATATTTTTGATAAGCATTTTCCCTGGAAAAATATCTGCTAAATAATCTGTTTAAAATTTTAAATTCAAAAAGTAATGGCAAAGAGTGGGTTCCACAGGCTTCCTCATTTCTCAGCTACTGTTACAGGTTGAATTCTGTCCCTTTCAAAAACAAAATTGTATATTGAGGTCCTTAACCTCCAGTATCTCAGAAGGTAACCTAATTTGAAAATACAGAGTATTTGCAGATACTTAATTAATTAATTAAGATGAGATCATAATGGAGAAATTTGGGCCCCTAATCCAATATGTCTGGAAACTATAAAAAGGAAACTTTGGGCACAGACACACACACAGGGAGAACACCACTTAGAAATAAAGGAAGAAATTAGAGTGATGTTTCTATAAGCCAAGGAATGCCAAAGATAGCCAGCAAACTACAGAAAGCTAGGCAAAACTCACAGAACGATCCTCCCTCACAGCCCTCAGAAGAAACCATTCCTGCTGACGCCTTGATCTCAGGCTTCTAGCCTCCAGACTGAAAGACAATATATTTCTGTTGTTGAAGCCACTCAGTTTGGGGTCTTTGTTCCCACAGCCCTAGCAAACTAAAACACCCACCAGTATGACGAAGTGAAGGAGAATTCCAGCTACATATGTAATTTTAAGATGTGCAGCTAGCAACACTGGGGAATTAGGAGCAGAAATCACCAAGAAAAGGAATAACTGAGATAGAAAGAAAAGGGATAAAGATTAAGGACAAGAACCCATATAGGATGAATGAAAGGAAAACTTCCTGGTTGAGAGTTAAGAGTATGTGAGATCCTCCATCTTCAAAGACATATCAGAGGGTCTAGTCCTCCCCACATCACAGCACCGTGCCCTATTAGCAACCTTAATTCCACTTGCAAACTTAATCCCCATTTGCCGCATAACCTGACGTATTCACAGGTTCCAGGGATTAGGGTGTGGACATTGTGGTTGGGGGTTAGAGCATTATTCTGCCTATCAGATATGGTAAACGTCAATTCCCTCATCTCTCTCTCCCTCTTCACTCCTAGAATATTTTTTTTACTGTTTTTCAACATATTTGTGAAATATGCGTTTTTATAGTATTGTTTTGTGTATTTAAATTTTTCAATGATATTATATTGAATGAGAATTTACATTCCAGTTTACTCAGGGTAGTCTGGTTTACATTCATTGCTCTAACATAAGTACTAATAGCATTCTTATTCTCAAAAGCAGTTCAAGTCATATCATTCATACCCTTTCACAGCTAGCATTTTTCACTCAGCGTATATATATATATTTTTTTTGCGGTAGGCGTGCCTCTCACTGTTGTGGCCTCTCCCGTTGCGGAGCACAGGCTCCGGACGCGCAGGCTCAGCAGCCATGGCTTACGGGCCCAGCCGCTCCGCGGCATGTGGGATCTTCCCGGACCGGGGCACGAACCCGCGTCCCCTTCATCGGCAGGCGGACTCTCAACCACTGCGCCACCAGGGAAGCCCCATCATATTTTTAATATCCATGTTTTTGCCCATAAATCAACATTATAAGAGACTGGTTATATTCTCTCTGTTCTCACTTATTTTGAATGTCTCAATTCATCAACACTTCCCCTACACTCTTTCTCAAAAGAGATGTGAAAAAATTCCCTCTATGACTGAAGTTTTTCAGTTTTCCTTTTCCTTCTGTCAGTTTCTCCTTTAATGTATTTTAAAGTTATATCATTAAATGTACAAGGTTCAAAATTGCTTTACTCTCAAGTTTTTGAGAGTAAAGTTATTGCTCTTATCAAGTTTTTCTGATAATAAAATAAAACTTTTCTTTGGTTGGTATTTATGTAGCTTATCTCTTCCATCTTTCCAGTTGTTTTAAAATTTTTGTCATTAACATTCAGATAATGTCACTAATAACTTTTATTTTGTAATTTTTTATTTTAACCAGTAAAATTAATCTCTTTACATTTGCTTTAAATACCATTTTGGGACTTCTGTGGCAGTCCAGTGGTTAAGACTCCCCACTCCCACTGCAAGGGGCATGGGTTCGATCTGTGGTCCGGGAACCGAGATCCCACATGCCACATAGCATGGCCAAAATAAATAAATACAAATTAAATACAGATATTTTGCATTTTTCTGCCATGCAATATTATGCTTTCTATATGCCGTCTTTTTCCTTTGCTTCTTTAACATGTCTAATTTAGAGAGAATCTACATCCCTTCTCTCCTCATGAATAATAATGAGAACATTTTAACTCTGGTTAACATCTTTCCCTTAACTTACTGCTGTCCAATATTTTAGTTCCACATTGTTTTTACCCTCCCCCATTATTTCCTATAATTATTATTGGCTTTCACATTCTGTATTTTTAGGCTGTCTTATATAGTCACAAATTTCTTTGTTCATAACTGCTTCTTGCCAACTCACTTCATATTGGATTCAGTTTCCTAAAATATATCTTGTTAAAGATCCTTCAGTATAGGTCTGCTCATGGTCAACTCTCAGATTTTGTTTGAATAAAGGTAACTTTATATAGACTTTTCAGACTTAAGAGTTTTTTTTTTAATTTTAGGTTGCACTTGTTACACTTCTGCCCTGTAGAAATATTTCTTGTGACCAACTATATCTTCCAAAGCTTGATATAAAAATGTTTCCCGGGCTTCCCTGGTGGCGCAGTGGTTGAGAGTCTGCCTGCCGATGCAGGGGACACGGGTTCGTGCCCCGGTCCAGGAAGATTCCACATGCCATGGAGCGGCTGGGCCTGTGAGCCATGGCCGCTGAGCCTGCACATCCGGAGCCTGTGCTCCACAACGGGAGAGGCCACAACAGTGAGAGGCCTGTGTACTGCAAAAAAACAAAAAAACAAAAAACAAACAAACAAAAAAACTGATTATGTAAAGAGCGAGGTGTATAAATTACCAACTCCAACAATGAAAAGGTATACAACTTTAAGATCCTATCAATATTAAAAACGATATTTTGATGAGATGGACAAGTGCTGAGAAAAACATAACCAATAAAAACTGACAGAAGAAGAAGAAATTGAAAAACTGAGTATTCATATATCAAAGAAATTAATTAAATATCCTCCCACAAAGAAAACTCTAGTCACAGAATGTTTTACTAGTAAATTCTTCCAAACATTTTAGGAAAAGAAGCAACAGTCTTACACAATTTTCTTTGAAATTAGAGAATTGGAAAAGAGAAAACACTTCCTGACTCACAATGTGACCAGCATGACTCTGATTTCAAACCATGACAAGGACGGTATAACAAAGGAAAATTATAGATCACTCTCATAATCATAGGTGCAAACTTAAATAATCAAAATATGAACAAAATAAATCTAGCAATACATAAGAAAGATAACAAATCATAACTGAGGGTTTTAAAAATTATTATTCCAAGAATGTCATTGTCTACCCTTAGAAAACAATCAATGTAAATGCTATATTGTTGAATAAAAGGGAAAAAAAATCTTATGATTATCTCAATAAGTCCAAAACAGGTGACAAAATTCATGGTTCACTCATGATTTAAACATAGCAAAGAAAAAATATAATTTCCTTATCCAAATAAGGGTATCTACTAATGTTACTACTCTGGGTAAATGAAGTTTAATTCCAAGGGGGAACTCTGAGAGCTGGTGTAAAATACAAACTTCAGAGGTATCTAACTGATAAGCAAAGGAACTGGGCTATACAACAACTCCTATCAGTCATTGGTTGAGTTCTCCTAACAGAGTTAATTCCTTGGAAATTCTGATTTGCTGCTGCAGGCAGCAAAGAGTCTCCAGGGTACTGAGAATGCTTTCAGCATAACAAAAAAATGTGGTTGCTGTCATTTAGAAGCTGGGCTGGTGATGTGCACTAAGAGATGAGGGCAAGAGGATCTGATTGGGTTCCAATGAATCTATTTCTGAACACCTAAAGAAATGGAAAGGTATGCCATGTTCATAGATTCAAAAGCTTAATATTGTAAAGGTGTCAGTTATCCCCAGAGCAATAGTGATTCAATGAAATCCAATTCAAAATCCCAGAAATTTTTCAATTAACAGGCTATTTCCAAAATTGATAGGAAATTTAAAGAGTTAAGGACAGCCAAAGCAACCTTGAAGACGAACAAAGTTAGAAAATTTACGCAAACAGATATCAAGAATTATTTTAAACTTACAATAACTAAAATTATGTAGTATTAGCACAAGAATAGACAAACAGACAATGAAACATCAAAAGGAATCAAGAAACAAACCTACATATACATAGATACATGCTTTGAAAAAATTTATACTGCACAGAGAAAAAGAATGCCTCTCTTAAACAGCCACAGCTTAGCTGGATATGCACACGAAGGAAAATAAATGAATCCTGAGCCCTCTACCCAGTTGCAACAACCAATTCCAGACTGATCATAGATCTCTGAATAAAAAGTAAAACAATATAGCTTATAGAATATATTAGAATAATATCATCATGTCATTGGAGTGTGCATGGATTTCTTAAATGGTCAATAAATGGACAAACCATAAAGGAAAATATGAAGACTTTCTGTTCATAAAATGAAGACTTTCTATTCATAAAAATCTACCATTACAGGGGTAAAAGGCAAACCACAGAGTGGGAGATGTTAGCAACTTTTAATGCGTAAAAGACCTTATTATGAATTGAATGTGTCTTCCCAAAATTCATATACTGAATCCTAACCCTCAAAGGTGATGGTACTTGAAAGTGGGGCCTTTGGGAGGTGCTTAAGTAATGAGAATGGAACCCTCATGAATGGGACTACTGTTCTTATAAAAAAGACCCTACAGATAACCCTTGCCCCTTCCACCATGTGAGGACACAGAAGTTGCTGGCTATGAACCAGGAAGAGGGCCTTAACCCAAGCATTCTGGTGCCTTAACCTTGGACTTCCCAGTCTCCAGAACTGTAAGAAATAAATTTTTGTTTTTTATAAGTTAACTAATCTGTGTTTTTCTGTTATAGCAGTCCAAATGAACTAAGACAGGCCTCATATCTAGAGTATGTGAAGAATTCTTACATATCAATAAGGAAAAATTAGTTAACCAATTTCAAAAATGAGGAAGAGACTTTAAAAGGCAATTCATGAAAGAGGTTATCAACATGGCCAATAAACACATTGGCCCCATTAATTATTAAGTAAATGTAGGATTCCAGGAAATATCCACAAAAATACCTAAAATTAAAAAGACTAACAACATTAAACAATGATGAGGATGTGAAGCAACTGGAACAGTTATATGCTGCTGGTGAATGTCTAAATTGGTACAATTTAGAAAACCATTTGTCAGAATCTCCTAAAGGTGAACAAATGTATGACAAAGCAATTTTCCCAGAGAAACACATAGGTTTATTTAAAGATACATACAGAAATATAGTAGTGATTTTTGTAATAGGAAAAACTGGAAAGAGTAAAATAGAGTTTTTAAAAATATGATATTCATATAATGGAATGGTGTACATCAACAAAGCTAATACTACTCCAGGAACATGGATTAATTTCTCAAAAATAATGTTAATGATCAAACACAAGAGTACATATGATGTGATTTCATTGTAAAAGTTCTAAAACAGGTAAAACTAGCCTTTGGTTTCAATGGTGTTAGAAGTGAGAATCATGTTGCCTCTGAGAAAAAGAGAGAGAAGTCCTATGAGGCAGTATGAAGGAACCTTCTGAGATATTGGCAAGCATTTATTATGTATCTCCCTGGGAAGGGGTGATCTGGATGTGCTCACCTGTGAAAATACATTGCTTATGATTTGTTTATAATTTGTTCACTTATAATTTGTTTATTTTTCTACATTTGTTCTACTTTCATTAAAATGTTTATTTACAAAAATATTTTAAAATAAATAACAACCTACTAGCTATTTTTAATCTTCTTAATGCTAGATAAATCTTACTAGGGCATATATGACTTGAGTAAGGAAATTTTATCAGATTTTGCCCAATTCTTTCGATGGGTTTCTTTTCATCTATTAATTTCTACTACACATGATTTAATTTATTTGAATAATAATTATGGTTCTGTGTACTTATCTATCACATATTTACATATGTATCTTTCTGTGTATAGCACACAAAGTTGAATTGGAAGATGAACACAAAATAATAACACTGTTTATTCTTCAGCTGTTTGTTGTATTCAGTATTATTTTTATCTTTATATGGAATGCTATAATTTTTTAATAAAAATAATAAACAGTTTATACTTGAGAGAAATAATTCAACCTCTTAAGTGGTTTTTAAATCACGTCTTCTAAATAGGTTAAATATATCATTTGTTAAAAACAAATTTACTCACATTTGCACCCCATGTCTGTCAATTTTTTTATTCTTTCTTGATCTTTTCCATCCAAGATAACTGCAAACTGAAATGACTTCAAAAGAAGTTTCAAACATCTTTATTTTATTATTCAATTTTACTTTCTATCTTATTTCTTGCTACTCAACACTACCTCTTTTTTTCCTTTTAAAGATTCCTGCTGAGTTCCCTTCAAATTTGCATGGATGATTTTTTAGGGTCATTTGAAAGAGTGATGGCTTCATGTATCATTGTCCATGTTTCCTCAAGCAGGTCACTAAAATTAAGATATACCTGTATCTCTAAACTAGCATAAAATAAACAAATGAGCATTTGCATATGTTTTATACCTTTACATTGACTTTTGCTGCTCACTACCAACTTATCAGTTACGGTTGGAGAAGCACAGTCTTTGAATTCACTTTGGGAAGCTCACTATCACAGCATTCCCTTCTTGCCGCAGCCCTCCGTGATTCAGTTGATCCTTTACTTAACTTGAATATTTTTCTGATTTCAGAGTCAAGTACAAACCTCCTGTTTTTAGCTACGGAGCCATGTTCCCAATTGAAACCATAAATTTATAAGGATTACATCTTAAAACTATCAGTGAACAACAATCCAAAATCACATGCAGAAAAAACTCAGAATTTTAATTTTCATCTCATCAAGAAACCTCCAGTATTTTCAACTTGTTTATAAACATGCTGATGAAGAAAATTGTGGCTGGAAATTGATCTAATTTTAGGAGAAAATATGTGTTTATATAATCAAAATTAAAAAGAAAAAATCTCTGATTTTTTGAATGATAGACTTGTTTTTCAAAAACAGCTGTATAATCCTCTCTGAACTCATGCATGTAGCTATTGTCTGCTCTCATCAGCAAGCCCTTTTCATGCATTTCTGATTCTTTAAGCATAATCTTTTCATATTACAATGGTAGATGGATTAACAATGGTAAACAATGGTAAACAAGACGACTACTGGGTTAAAGCTACAAGATCTCCCACTAACAAAATAGTAAATCTCCTAATTACTCATTAAACGTAAAATAAAATTTATTTGTTATCTGGACATTTACAAATAAATTTGAGATTTGTTAATATGAATTCTGCCAATTTTCCTTCTGAATGGAGTTGAAGCAATATTTTAAGTGTAAAAAATTTTTAAACTTCTTTCCCTAAACTTTTTTGTGTCCCCAGTATAATTCCTCTTACCCAAGGAATATAAGTACCACAATTGGAAAAGCATAGATCCGGGGGAAAGGGTCAAAACGTTACCGAGTCCAAACTTGTACTGCTCACTGCACAACAGGCCAGTAAATCAAGAGATGAAGTGTTGAGGCAAGGAATAGTGACTTTATTCAGAAAGCCAGTAGACCAAGAAGATGGTGGACTAGTGCCCCAAAGAACCATTTTACCTGAGTTAGAATTCAGGCTTCCTTTTACACTAAAAGGGGACAGGGTTGTGGTTGGTTGCTGCAAACTTCTTGGTGCTGGAATCCTTTGTTCTTGCAGCTGTCCACGTAGGTCTGGTCACATGTTCCTGTGAACCTTCAGCAAGACACATGTTATTCTCTCTTCTGCACCTTTGTGTCTCTATAGGAATAGAAAATGTTATACTTTTAAAGGTCAGGGCCTTGAGAATGTGCTATCCTGTATATTTCAGGCTAGAGGAAACATTCTTTTGCAAAAGTTGCAGAGACAGAGTGACTAAGCACAGGCAGCAGAGTGCAGACGTTAGAAGTAGATCCACTATGGAGGCAGGTTTGTTCTCTTGTTACAAAAGGAGACCACTCAGCCAGCTTCCAACTGAATGGGCTAAATCCCTTTTATTTATTTATCTATCTATCTATCTATCTATCTATCTATTTATTTATTTTGAGACTCAAACATCTTTCAGTTTATTTCACTGGGGATTTGAGCCCAAAACACTTGAAAATTACAGTGTGCAGAGTCTCTTTAAGTGCTTGTTTTAGAAATAAAAAGGTAACAACATTCATGCACCCAGAGTCACTGAGCGTGTCCATCTCTAACATGGAAACCAATCAAAAACAATCAATCAACCAATGACAAAAAGAGACCCCTACACTGTGTATTAGTGTTCTACTGGAACAAATAAATCAATGTATGAGTAAATATCTATAGTTTAGATACACTTTGCCTCTTTGTATTGACCACTGTCCCTAGACTTGCACACTAAAATCCAGTCACACTGGCTTCCTTTCAGTTCCTTTCAATCCCAGGATATTTTCACAAGTGGTTTTCTTTGCCAGGAATATGCACATGCACACACTTCACCTGGCTGGTCAGTATTCATCATTCAGGTCTCCACAGTCACATCAAATTCAATAAAGCCCACAATTATCATCATGTTTCCTAACTTGTGTGTATTACTTCATCATTTAAAAAATGCTTCTATATAATAAGCAACAAGGACCTATTGTATGGCACAGGGAACTATACTCAATATCTTGTAATAAGCTATAATGGAAGAGAATGTAAAAAAGAGAAAAATATATATATGATATATATACATATATATATGTATAATTGAGCCACTTCGCTGTACACCTGAAACTGGTACAACATTGTAAATCAACTATATTTCAATAAAAATTTTTAAAAATAATAATTTTAAAAGTAAAAATAAAAAATACTTTCATATTCATTTTTCTTCTTCTCATAGAAGCAACATTTCTCATTATATGGAGGCAGTGCAGCATCAAGTGCTTTGGTCTTGGAACCAGATGGCCTGGCTTTCCATCCCAAATTGGCCACCTACTTATTGTAAGACATGACAAGATACTTAATCTCGCAGAAGCTTCGTTTCTTGACCTGTAAATGGTAATGATGACAGTGCCTATCTCATAGAGACTGGAACAGTGTCTAGTGCTTTGTAATTACTCAATAAACACTATCATTCGTTATTTCCTCCCTTACTTTTTAGATGAAGCTAAGTGATTTGGTCTAGATTAGACAAATAGTCTTTTGATTCCTTTTACATATAGTTCTGGGGGCTTTCTTCTTCAAAGCAGGCTCATTTTTGCAATAATTATAAGTAATTTAAAAATTAGCATTTAATTCCAAGAGATTGTGTAGGAAATTTTACTGAATGTAAGTCCTGTCAGAGAGAACTTGATTTTTGTTTTCTAAATGACTGGCTGTTTTTACATTTATATTCAAGAGAAAACATTTTTCAGAGTCCTATTTTCAATGAAATGCATTGACATTTCTTACAGATGACATGCTGTACCAATTGAAACCAGCACCAAAAAGGAAAAAAAGAGGAGAAACAAAGTTTATGACATTTAACATTGAATGCCAAACTCTCTCATCATTAGCAGACAGAGCCTCTTTTTGTTAATTTATGCAATCAGAAATTGTGACCTTTGTCTCTTTTTTCTGTAATGACCACAGACTTATATTGTTGTTCTGTGCAGTTTCTTCCTGGACACTTGTTCTTTTTTTATTTGCATTTTATTTTTTATTTACAAATTATTTCACTTTAATTTTGAAAGAAAAAAATCTGTCTTCACTAACTTTACTTTTAAATTGACATTGATTGATAACAATTATCCAGTAGAAAACTAAAATAAGGAAAAAACTCCCACCCTGACACCACTGTTCTTAAGAATATTTTTTCTTACACGGGAGAGTGAGAAATGGCATCTCCACCTTGCATGTGGATTCCTAGGATTCTTTTCCATTAAAAGTTAGTGAAGAATCTAAAGACTTCTAAAGCTGGGGTCTTTACAGGAATCTTTCAAGTTCTTAATACCTGAAATTATTGTAATATTTGTTACCTAAGTATGTTCATATATGTCAAGGAAGACTGTCAAATTATATGCTTTTCTTAAGTAACTTGTCAGCGAGTGTCTTTATTTCTCAATGGTATTTAGGATCCTAGGTTTAGAGCTCAAATACAATCCTTATTATTCATCCATTTTGTATTTTCCAATTTGCCTATTTCCTAAAATTTATTTGTAACCCCAAAATCTATACTGGCAGTGGCTTCAAGGTCATTCATGGATGTGTGCAGACTTGCAAAAATCTTGAGTCACCCACCACACACTTTATCAACCAAGATCAGACTAAGCATTGTTCTGCCCTCTTGTTTCAGATCTCATACTGTAAACAAGTGTGTCCTTTTCAGTCAATTTAATGTCATATTTTTCATATTTTCATACTTTCTGTTGGTGGTTTTGCTGTTTAAAAGTCTCCCTGCCAAGCATGTTGCTGAAGTATTTTCTAGAGTTTATAAGCACAAGAATACTGCAATGTGCCTTAAGGAGAGAACGTGTCTTGAGGTCTTGAGGTAAGCTTTGTTTAGGCGTGCGTTATAGTACCATGGGTCATGCCTTCAATGTTAATGAATCAATAATACATATTAAATAAATTGTCTTTTAACAGAAACACACATAAAACAAGAACCAGGAAGAAGCTAAATCTGTATAATGGAACTTTTTACCTATGTCTACTTTCCCACTCTCGACTAGGAATTGTGGAGACTGTGGGATGGCGCCTGTCAGTCACCCCAGACCTCCAGTACTGTGAGCAGAGTCAACTCTCCCTCCTCTCCTGAGAATAGGTACCTGAGAATCATGTGGGGTGATAATAAGAAAATACTACGAACTCGAAACCCATAAATTCAACAACTTAGATGAAATGAATAAATTTCTTGAGATGCAAACCACCAAAACATACTTACGAAAAAACAAGATAGCTTTAATAGTTTTATA
Organism: Orcinus orca; assembly: GCF_937001465.1. Classification (NCBI taxonomy): domain Eukaryota; kingdom Metazoa; phylum Chordata; class Mammalia; order Artiodactyla; family Delphinidae; genus Orcinus; species Orcinus orca. The sequence continues at coordinate 78,081,253 of NC_064570.1, forward strand.
TCTATTAAATACACTAAATTTTTAGTTAAAATATTCAAAAAGAGAGATTCCAGTTCCATACGATTTTACTGGTGAATTCTACAAAACATTTAGGGAAGAAATAAAATCAATTCTATACAGTCTCTTCCCAAAAAATAGGAGAGAACACTTTCCAAATCATCTTATGTGGCTCGCATTATCCTAATTCCCAAACTAGACAAAGATAGAACAAGTAGAGAAAACTATAAACAATATCTCTCGTGAACATAGACATAAAATCCTCAACAAACACTAGTAAATCATATCCTCCAATATATGAAACAAAAAATACAACATGACCAAGTGGGGATTACTCCAGGAATGCAAGAGTTACTTAAAAATCAATCAATATAATCACCATATAAACAGTCTATAGGATAAAAGCCACAGTATCATATCAATTGATGTAGAAAAATCATTTGAAAAAATTCACATTACCCATTTACAATAAAACTATCAACAAACTAGGAATAGAAGAAAACTTTTTTCAACCTAATAAAGAGCTTCCATAAAATAACATGCAGCTAATATCATACTTAATGGTATAAAACTGAATAATTTCCCTAAAATCTGGAAAAAAGTAGGGATTCCACTTTCTCTACTGCAGTTCAACATAGGAATAGATGTCTTAGTTCATTAAAGCAACAAAGGAAATAGAAGACATATAGATTGGAAAGGAAGAAATAAAACTGCCCTATTTGCAGATGATAATTGCCTATGTAGAAAGTCTCAAGGAATCTACCAAAAACAAAAAACTTCCTAAAAGTAACAAGTGAATGTAGCAAGGTCACAGGAAACACAGGTCAATCTACACAGACTGTATATTTCTCTACAATAGAAATAAATAACTGGAAACCCAAATTTAAAATACAATGTCATCTATAATAGCTTAACAAAAAAAGAAATACTTAGATATAAGCCTATTAAAACATGTGCATAGTCTGTAGGCTGAAAACCACAAAAGAGTTCTGAAATAATTCAAATAATTTATAAATAATTGGAAAGACAGTGTTCATTGATTAGAAAACTCACCATAGTAAGATGTGAATTTTCACTAAATTGATTTACAGGTGCACAAAATGTCTATCAAAATTTCAGCAAACTTTTTTAGAGATATAGACAAGCAGTTTCAAAAATTTATATGGAAGAATGAAGGGACTAGAAAAGCTAAAGCAATATTGAAAAAGAGAATGTGTTTGGAGGAATCATAATGTTAAGGCTTATTATTCTGCTATAAAAACAAAGAAATGTGGAATTGGTAAAGAATAGACACACAGATCAATTGAACACAATAAAGTCCAGAAAGGGATCTACACAAGTAAGTCTGCTTTTGACTTTTGCCAAAAATACAAAAATAATTCAATAGAAAAAAGATTTTTTTCAACAAATTGTGTTGAAACAATTGGAATTCCACAAGCAAAAATATAAATCTAGACCTAAACCTTACACCTTGTAAAAAAGTAACTCAAAATGGGTCATCGATCTCACAGAAAAGTGTATAACTATAAAACTTTTAGGAAAAAAAAAAAAAAACAGGAAAGAATCTTTGTTACCAGGGATTAGGCAAAGAGTTCTTAGGACTATCACTATACTTAGACATCTAAATCACTATACATTAAAAAAAATTAGATATCATTCATATTAAAGAATTAAAAACTTTTCTCTATAAAGTAACCTGTAAAAATGATTTAAGGACAAGCCATGGACTGGAGGAAAATATTTACAAATCATATATCTGACAAAGAATTGTATCACAATATGTGAAGAACTCTTTAAACTTAATAGTAGAAAAACAAAAATATTCAATTATAAAATGTAAAAAGACTTGTATAGTCCCTTCATCAAAGAAGATATACAAATGGCAATAAGCACGTGAAAAGATATTCAACTTCATTAGCTATTAGAGAATTGTAAATAAAAACCACTATGATATATACTGCAACTACAGTGGCTAAAATAAAAATACTAGCAATATCAAGTTCTGTTGAGGAACAACCAGATATTTTACAATTGCTAGTGATAATATAAAATGATACAGCACTCTAGAAAACAGTTAAGTTTCTTATGAAACTAAATATACACTTGCCATAAGACACAGAAATTGCACTTTCAGGTATACATCTTAAAGAAATGAAAAGTTATGAGAGTTTGTTGAGAGTTGGAGTAAAGATCAGATTACGAGGAGTAAGACCTTACCTACAGACAATCCTAAAGAATCCACAAAAAAAAACCTCTTAGAGGTGACAAACTAATTCATCAAAGTTGCATGGTGCAAGACGAACACAAAAAATCAACTGTGGCTCTTTACTTCAGCAAAGAATAATTCAAAAAGGAATTTGGGAAAGCAATTGTGTTTATAATAGTACCTAAAAAAATCAAATACTTAGGATTAAGTCTAACCATGGAGGTGAAAGTCTTGTACACTGTAAACTACAAATTATTGTTGCAAGAATTAAAGAAGAACTAAATAAATGGAAATACATCTCATGTTCATGGATAGAAACACCAAAAGAACAGGCAACAAAAGAAAAATAGATAAACTGGACTTCATCAAAATTAAGAACATTTTCGTGCATCAAAGGATACTATCAAGAAAGCAAAAAGACAACTTATTGAATTGGAGAAAATATTTGCAAATTATATATGTGGTAAGAGATTAAAATTCAGAATAAGTAAAGAACTCCTACAACTCAACAACAACAAACCCAGTTGAATGGCCTTGAAGAGACGTTTCTTCAAAGATATACAAATAGGCAATAAGGACATAAAAAGATGCTTAACATCATTAGTAATTAGATGAATACAAATCAAAACCAGAAAGAAATAGCATTTCCCACCTACTAGGAAGGTGATAATTGTTTAAAAATGGAAAGTAACAGTGTTGATTAGAATTTGGAGAAATTGGAACACTTGAGCATTACTGATAGCAATGTAAAATTGTGCAGCCACTGTAGAAAATAGTATGGTGGTTCCTAGAGCCATATATATGGTTCCTCAAACTATACAAAGTTAACAATCTCATTCCAAGGAATAAATCTAAAAGAATTGAAAGTAAGGATTCAAACAAATATTTATACACCAGTATTCATACCAACATTATTCACAATAGCCCATGGGTCCATCAACTGATGAATGAATGAGCAAAATGTGATATGCACACGCGCACACACACACACACACACACTGAAATATTATTCAGTCATAAAAAGGAACGAAATTTTTATTTTTGCTACAATATGGATGGACCTTGAAAACATTATGCTGAGAGAAGAGATAAAGTTGTCAGAGTAGGAGGATGCTGGGGTCCCCTCCCCTCAAAAACACACCAAAACTAAAACTACATGTAGAGTGACTCACTGAAATCTACCTGGGGACTAGCAGAACAGCTCTACTACAACCAAGGCTATAAAGAAAGAACCACATGGAGTCGGGTAGGAAGGGAGGAGAAGCAATATGGTCAGAATCCACACCCCTAGCAGGGAACACAGAAGAGGAAGGGGATATCATAGGCTCCAGGATCCTCCCTGGGGAGCAAGGGGTTCAAGACACATATTAGCTACCTCAGCCCTGGGGTCTGACACTGAGAAGACAAGCCCCCTTAGCTGGGGGCTTACCAGAAGGCTGTAAGAAACTAAGACTTCGGTCTTGAAGAGTGTACATGGATTTTCCCACTCCCAGTCACAGTGCAGACGCAGCAGATTGAAAACTGCTTGAGGCTTTGTCTAGCTTTCCAGGATCACCCCAACATGCTCCCCACCCTGCACCAGGCACTTGTTCCAGCCTTCCTTGGTCCAGCACTGCTGTCCACTAGGGTGAAGTCTGCTACTGCTGATGAGAGTGCACCAGGACAGTGACACCACTGAGTATAGGAGAAGCCTCAGCTTTCACCTGACTCTGGCTGTAGCCCCTCCTACTCCAGCCCTACCTCCCACCAAAGGGTAATTCTACCAAACATATAAAAGAAGAGTTAATACCTATCCTTCTTAAGCTATTCCAAAAAATTGAAGAGGGAACACTCCCAAATTCATTCTGAGGCCATCATTACCCTGATAGCAAAACCAGATAAAGACACTATAAAAACAATTACAGTCCAATATTCCTGATGAATATAGATGCAAAAATCCTCAACAAAATATTAGCAAATGAAATTCAACAAAACATAAAAAGGATCATAATCATGATCAAGTGGGATCTATTCCAGGGATTCAAGGATGGTTCAATACCCCAAATCAATTAATGCAATGCACCACATTAACAAAAGGAAGGATAAAAATAACATGATAATTTCAATAGACACACAAAAAGCATTTGACAAAATTCAACACCCATTTGGGATAAAAACTCTCAACAAAATTTGTATAGAGTGGATATATCTCCACATGATAAAGGTCATCTATGACAAACCCACAGCTTACATTACACTCAATGGTGAAAAACTGAAAACTTTTCTTCTAAAATTAGGAACAAGGATGCCCATTCTCACCATTTGTAGTTAACATTGTATTGGAAGTCCTAGTCACAGCAATCAGACAAGAAAAATAAATAAAAAGCATCCACATTGGAAGATAAGAGGTAAAACTGTCACAACTTGCAAATGACATGATACTACATATAGAAAACCTTAAGGTCTCCACCAAAAAAGAATTAGAATTAATAATTCAGTAAAGTTGCAGGATACAAGATTAATGTGAATGACATCCCTTGTTCATGGATTAGAAGAATTAATATTGTTAAAATGTCCATACTATGTAGAGCAATCTAGAGATTCAACTCAATCCATCAAAATACCAATGGCATTTTTCACAAAACTAGAACAAATAATTTAAAAATTTCTACAGAATCACAAAAGACCTCAAAAAGCCAAAGCAATCTTGAGAGAAAAGAACAAAGTTGGATGTATCATGCTTCCTGACTTGACACTACACTACAAAGCCATAGTAATCAAAACAGTATGTCATTGGCATCAAAACAGGCACATAAATCAATGGAACAGAACAGAGACCCAAGAAATAAACCCTCACATTTATTGTCAATTAATGTATGACAAAGGAGGCAAAAATATCAATGGGGAAAAGATAGTCTCTTCAGTAAGTGATGCTGGGAAAATTGGATAGTTACACACAAAAGAATGAAATTGGAACATTTTCTCACACCATAAATAAACTCAAAATAAATTAAACACCTAAGCATAAGACATGAAACCATAAACTCCTAGAAGAAAACATAAGCAGTAGACTCCTTTTTAAATTTAATTTTATTTATTTATTTTTGGCTGTGTTAGGTCTCCATTGCCACGCACAGGCTTTCTCTAGTTGTGGCGAACGGGGGCTACTCTTCATTGCAGTGCACGGGCTTCTCATTGTGGTGGCTTCTCGTTGCAGAACATGGGCTCTAGGCATGCAGGCTTCAGTAGTTGTGGCACATGGGCTCAGTAACTGTGGCTCACAGGCTCTAGAGCACAGACTCAGTAGTCGTGGCACACAGGCTTAGTTGCTCCATGGCATGTGGGATCTTCCCAGACCAGGGGTCAAACATGTATCCCCTGCCTTGGCAGGTGGATTCTTAACCACTCTGCCACCAGGGAAGCCCAGCAGTAGACTCTTTAACATAGATCTATGCAATAATTTTTTTGCTTCTGTCTCCTCAGACAAGGGAAACAAAGGCAAATATAAAAAAATCAGACCTAATTAAACTTAAAAGCTTTTCTTAATTTAATTTTTATTTTATGTTATAGTATAGTTGATTTACAATGTTGTGTATAAAAGCTTTTGAACAGCAAAGAAAACCATCAATAAAATGAAAAGACAACACTAAATAGGAGAAGATATTTGTAAATGATATGTCTGATAATGGGTTAATATCCAAAATATATAAAGAGCTCATATGAACAACTCAATATGAAAAATACAAGCAATCCAATTAAAAAATGGGCAGAAAACGTGAATAGACATTTTTCCAAAGAAAACACAGGCACATGAGATGATCCTCAACATCACTAATCATTAAGGAAATGTGAATCAAAACTGAAATGAGATATCACCTAACACCTGACAGAATGGTTATCATCAAAAATACAGCAAATAATAAATTTGGCAAGGATGAAGGAAAAAGGGAATGATAGTTCACTGTTGGTGGAAATGTAAATTGGTACAGTCACTTTGGAAAACAGTATAAAGATTCCTCAAAAAATTAAAAATAGAACTATCATATCCAGCAATTCCACTCCTGGGTACATGAGTGAAGAATATGAAAACACTAGTTCAAAAAGATATATGCACCTTAACACTCCAATGTTCATAGCTTCATTATTTACAATAGCTAAGATATGGAAGTATATATACACAGAGTGGAATATTACTTATCCATAAAAAAGAATGAACTTTTGCTATTTGTGACAGCAAGAATGGACCTGGAGTGTGTTATGCTAAGTGAAGTAAATGAGACAGAGAAAGACAAATACTGTACATTTTCACTTATATGTGGAATCTTAAAAATACAACAAAAGAATGAATGTAATAAAGCCAAAGCAGACTTATAGATACAGAGAACAAATTAGTGGTTACCAGACAGGAAAGTCATGCGGGGAAGGAAAGATACAGGAAGGGATTAAGAGGTACAAACTACTAGGTATAAAATAAATAAGAACCAAGGGTGTAATGTACAGCACAGGAAATATTGCCAATATTTTATAATAACTTTAACGGGAGTATAATCTAAAAATTATTGAATCACTGTTTTGTACACCTGAAACTAATATAACATTGAAAGTAAACTATACTTAAATTAAAAAAAAACATTATGCTTAGTGAAATAAGCCAGACAAAAAGGACAAATATATTATTCCATTTATATGAAGTACCTAGAACAGTAAAATTCATAGAGACACAAAGTACAATAGAGGTCCCAGGGACTGGGGGGAACAGGAGGGGAAAGTTATTGTTTAATGGGTACAGAGGTTTTGGTGGGGGTGATGAAAAAGTTTTAGGTGTAGGTAGTGGTGATGGTTATACACGTCTGAGAATGTATTTAATGCCACTGAATTATATACTTATAAATGGTTAAAATGGTCAATATTATACAAGGTATAATTTTCGACAATAAAAATAAATTTTTTGGCTTCCCTGGTGGCGCAGTGGTTGAGAGTCCGCCTGCCGATGCAGGGGACGCGGGTTCGTGCCCGATCTGGGAAGATCCCACATGTTGCGGAGCGGCTGGGCCCGTGACCCATGGCCGCTGAGCCTGCGCGTCCGCAGCCTGTGCTCTGCAACGGGAGGGGCCATAACAGTGAGAGGCCCGCGTACCGCAAAAAAAAAAAAAAAAAAATTCTTACCGAGTAGACTTTAAATTTGCTTTTAAAAATAATCTTTCTTTACTATATTCATAGTACATATAAAGAGTATATACATAGTTTGATGATACTAAATTCCTTTTAAACTACTTCTGATTCAGTTTTACTGCTTTGTAGATTTTTGTGAAATGAGGTTTAAATTTAAAGGCACTAAAGGATAAACCAAAAAAATCTAGCTGCTTTGAATGCTGTCTAATTTGTTAAAAATATACTTGTTAATAATCACTTGCTATTATCCCACAGTCACTTCAGTTATGTGAACTATGTTGTCTGTCATTTCTATTAACTTCTACATGCCTTTTGCAAGCAGTGTTGGCAAAGATAATTATTTTCAAGAATAAAAGTTGCATTTTGCCAAAGGGAATGGGATAAAACAGCGGAACATTTGCATTTTCTTCAAAATGCCAGTCATAAATTCTGGGTGGACTCTAATTTTGGTGGTTAAAGCTTGCCAGTCCTTTCCGGATGAGATGTATGATTGGAACTTACTTGTGTCCTTCTTTTAATTGAAGATGTGGAGACCAAAAGTTTTCCAATACGTTTTTTTCTTAATGATAATAGTAATGAGTATTTATTGTGCAGCATCAGTGGTCCTATGGATGGCCACAACTTGTGCTAAATAAATTCAAATGAGGCCTAGCTTCACAGCAAATGTGGCATAACCCAAGCACAATTTAGTGTGAAATATCATTGAAATGGTATGCTATCATGGAACCTTAATTTCCTCTCAAACCTCAGTATCTTACAATGTTTAAGTGCATGGATTCCAGAACCTCTTTACATGGGTTCAACTCCCAGCTCTACTATCTATTAGCCATGGAAGCCTGAGGAAGATACTTACCATTTGTGCCTCAGTTTCCTTGTCTGTAAAGTGGAGAGATAATAGTAGCTAGCTCATAGAATTGTGATGAGGCTTAAAGGTAAAATATTTAAAATAGTACTTGCACAGGTAAACATTTATAATTGGTAGCTAACTTTTTCACAAGATACACATCTGTCTGCTCAATATTAATGTTTTAGATTAACACTTCAATTATGTCTTGTACTTAATGAAGCTTTATCCTCTTTACTACCAGATTACTTTCATTTTCCTAAAAACATTCTTTTGTTTTCTTGCCCCAGTTTGTTTATTTGGGGGGGTGAATATTTCTTCACAGTGACCATATGCTTTCCATGAGTGACTGTGCTGTCATCCTAACCAAACCAGGTGTCCTATTTTTGGTACCCAGGCAACCATCTTTGTTTATAGTGGCATTATTAACAGATGATGGTGCCAGGCAAAAATTTAATAAAAATGACGGGATATTTTGTTTGGTTCTAGTTTATCTAAAAAGTTAAATTTTAAAAAATTTATTGGTTATCATCATATCCAGAATCTCACATGTCTTTTGTTAACCTTAAAATGCCAGAAATCATAGTTAATGTTGTCTATTAGGTACATTAATAAAAAATAATCTTGAGGAAAACCTCTAACGGGATGATTATTTTTCCTTATTTTTTTCCTGTAATGTATAACATCTGAAAATAAAATAATGGCTGGCTCTTGGATTTTTATTTATTAACAACAGAAGAAAATGTATAGCACAGATTAATATTTCAATAATTAATTAATTACAACAAACTATGAAAATATATAGTTGGTACCCTCTGACCAACATCTTCCTAATTCGTGCCCCCCTACCCCCAGCTCCTGTTATCCTCCATTCTACTCTCTGTTTCTGTAAATTCAGCTTTTTTTAGATTCTACATAAAAGTGACATCATACAACTCTATGTCTGTCTGACTTATCTTACTTAATGTAATGCCCTCAAGGTCCATCCATGTTGTCAAAAATAGCAGGCTTTTCTTCTTTCTCCTGGCTGAATAATATTCCATTGTACATATATGTGTGTGTGTGTATATATATATACACACACACACATATATGTGTGTATACCACGTTTTCTTTATTCATTCATCTGTTGACTTATGTTGCTTTCATATTTTGACTATAGTGAATAATGCTGCAATAAACATGGGGGTGCAGATATCTTTTTTGATTTCCTGTTTTCATTTTTTTGGATATACACCCAGAAGTGGAATTGCTGGATCATATGGTAGTTCTATTTTAAATTTTTGAGGAAATTTCATACTGTTTTCCATAGTGGTCAAAACAATTTACATTCCCACCAACAGTACAAAAGCCTTTTGAGTTTGTTTTATGTTTTGTTTTGTTTTGTTTTTACAACCTTGCCAACATTTTTTAATCTCTTCCCTCCTTCATAATAGTCGTTCTAACAGGTGTGAGGTGATATCTCATTATGGTTTTGATTTGTATTTCCCTGATAATTAGTGATGTCAAGCATCTTTTCATGTACCTGTTGACCATTTGCATGTTTTATCCGAAGAACTTCCTATTCAGTTCCTCTGCCCACTTTTTAGTTAGATTGGTTTTCTGTTACTGTATGAGTTGTATGAGTTTGGGGACTTTTAATTTGTCCCAAAGTTGCTAAAGTAAAAATCACGATAAAACTTTCTGCTTTCCTTTATAACCCCCCAACGCAAAACAAACAAACAAACAATAAAACCAAAACCAAAAAATTCCGTAGGAAAAAAAATGGTTTTGTACATGGGAGGAAACAATATAAATTCAAAACTTACAGATAAGGGTTAGCTCTATCACTCAACTCTTTAAAAAGTTTATACGAATGTGCAGTCAACACCAACAGGGTTATCTCCCTTGAAACGTTACCTATACGGATTTCCAAGTAGACCACGGGGCTGTATACTGTCTTGGAATGTACTCAGAAGGCTCCATCACTGAGCAGGTAACAGAGTAAACACCTCAGAGTCCTTTCTTTCAACTGGAAGAGGGGAAGACAGGGATAGAAGACACTATTCAAACTTCGTCTTCTTTCCTTGTGGCTTGTGGTCTCCTCTGCCTCCTCGGAAGCCTCCTTTGCTCACTATAACTTGGTAGCACATTTAAAATCAGGAAATGTGATGCCTTCAGCATCATTCTTCTTCCTCAGGATTGCTTTGGCTATTTGAGGTCTTTTGTGGCTTCACACAAATTTAAGGGTTTTTTTCTATTTCTGTGAAAAATGCCATTGGAATTTTGATAGGGATTACATTGAATCTATAGATGGCTTTGTGTAGTATGAACATTTTATTAATATAAATTCTTCTGATCCATAAACAAGGGATATCTTTCCATTTGTATCTTATTCAGTTTCTTTCATCAAAGTCTTGTAGTTTTCATTGTACAAATCTTTCACTTCTTTAGTTAAATTTATTCCTAAGTGTTTTATGGCTTTTGATACTATTGTGAATGGAATTGTTTTCTTTATTCCTTTTTCAGATATTTAGTTGCTGATGTATAAAAACACTACTGATTTCTGTATGTTGATTTTATAACCTGCAGCTTTACTGAATTCATAGATTAGTTCCAACAGTTTTTTGGTTGAGTCTTTAGAATTTTCTATATATAAGATCATTATCACCTGCGTAATGAATGGTGAGTTTAAATGTGTCATCATTTTTGTTTTATTAACTTATATTGCAATGGAAAATAAAAATAATTTGAGTAAAATTAATTAAGCAATTTCTTATATCAGCCAACAATTCCATTACTAGGGACTGATCTGGCATTTAAATATTAGGCTAAAGAATAGATGTCATTGTGAAAATGGAATAATCCACAGTAAATTTCAATATTGTGCTCTTAATGTCTTTAGTAGATCATGAAAGGAGTGTAAAAAAAGCAAAAATGCCTTTATCTTAATTTGTAGAAAATGGGAATCAATATAACTGACTTGATTTTGCATAAAGTTTCACCATCTAAATTTAAAATACTACTGTGATGGAAATTGAATCATTATCTACATCTGGGGTCAATTCTAGGAAAAATAGCAGTTGGCTGGTTCAATATTTCATGTCTACTCCTATCTCCTCTGAGCATCCCATCCATGCCTGATTGTTTTTCTAGGGAGGATACATATTACAAGGAATAGAGCATGCTTTTTACAATCTAGAAAGACCTTAAAAATCCCAACTTTTGAGGGAGCTGATATGTAACTAACCTTGGGAAAGCTCCCCTGTGAAACTCCTCATCTGTAAAGTAGTGGCATGGATAAACTCTTAGGTTTGTTTTAATAAATAAATATTACAGAAATGTTATTGTGTGTGTGTGCATCAGATATACAATAAATGTTAACATTTCTCTACCTTGGGTAATATTAAATTACCTACTGAACTTTTCATATTTCATGTAGTTATTTTTCCTCCAAATAAAAACAGTTTGGATAGGTTTGATAGAGTCAGTATAGAAAAATAAATTTTTTTTAATATATAAGCTTTTTTCTTCACTATATTTATTAAATAGTCATGGTGGGTAGAAAAGATAAATCTATTTTATTTATGTTGTAGGAAAATACATACCTAGAGTTTCTGTAGATAACCTTTAAAAATACTATACTTTGTGCAGAAATTTGCTTTTATTTTTCTTTTCCCTAGATCATTCCTATAATTTCAAAACTAAAATTTTATTTGAGTTTAATCCAAAATGTATCAAATCAATGACCAGTTAAAAGATTTATAATTAGATAATCATGTCAATTATATTTATTTCTATATTGGTCACTTCTGAAATAAATATTTCAGTCTTTTCCACCACACCTTTAAAATCCTTCCTTTACTGATGGCGAATCCTATAAACAGGAGTCATGAAATGGATAATCAATGAATTCCAAGTCTACAGGAGCCAGAGAAATATAAGGAGAAGGGAAGGGAAAGAAAGGGAAGGAAAAAAGGGAGGGAAAGGAGGGAGAGAGGGGAAGAAAGAGGATGAAGAAAAGACAGAGTGAGAAAAGGGGTGCAGGGCAAATACAGAGTGTGAGGCCATGTCCAGTAGTAAGTACTTGCTATCAAGCTTTACACCATATATTTTATTTTATTTTTAATTAATTCATTTAGTTAGTTAGTTTTGGCTGTGTTGGGTCTTCATTGCTGCGTGAGGACTTTCTCTAGTTGCAGCGAGTGGGGGCTACTCTTCTTTGCGGTGTGCGGGCTTCTCATTGTGGTGGCTTCTCTTGTTGTGGAGCACGGGCTCTAGGTGTGTGGCCTTCAGTAGTTGTGGCACGTGGGCTCAGCAGTTGTAACTCGCAGGCTCTAGAGCGCAGGCTCAGTAGTTGTGACGCATGGACTTCGTTGCTCCACAGCATGTAGGATCTTCCTGGACCAGGGCTCGAACCTGTGTCCCCTGCATTGGCAGGCAGATTCTTAACCACTGCGCCATCAGAGAAGTCCCTCATAATATATTTTGGAAAGCAATTTTTTGGTCTGATATTTGATAAAGACTCTGAAATCTAAGGCAATTGCAGATAGAGAATAAAAGTTCTCTGTAGTTTTCCTTTAACACCCAGACTTTATAGCAGGTCTCTAGTCAAGGAGTGTCCTCTCACAGAGACCTCCAAATATCCCACTAAACCACAGCAACCTCACTCTCTCTGCCCAACTTCTTACAGTACTTGTTTCTCTATGCAGCATGGAACATTGACTGAAACAACTATGTATGGATTTTGTTTTCTGTCTCTTGCTCTAGAAATTCCTATGGGTACAGGGGTTTTGTCATTCATTTTGCATTGCATTCCAATGCCTAGAATAGTGCTTAATACATAATAGGGACTTGGTAAAAATTTAGTGAATAAATGAGTATAAGAAAGTGACTTTAGCGCAATCCGGGGAAGAGGAAAAATAGGGTGAGACACAGAGCAGGGAATCATCCAAACTAAGAAGAGTAAAGAAGCAGCAAAGTTGCAGTCATTCCAGGAAATAAAACAAAACAAAACACCTCACCTTTATATTGAAATAGAAGCTTTACCAATTTCTAGAGAGGATGAATTATAAATTCATATCAGAACCGCACCATCAGGTTTTTAAAATGTGTTTTGCTATTTGTAATTATGCTTAAAACACTATGGTAATTAACATATAGTTATTCATCTACAAAGTGGATCAGCCATTTCTTTTTTTTTTCTTTTCCAGCTTTTTTGAGATATAATTGACATACAGTATTGTGAGTTTAAGATGTACAATGTGTTGACTTGATACACACATATATTGCAAAATAATTACCACCATAGCATTAGTTAATGTTTACATCATATCATATAACTACCATTCCCTTTTGTGGTGAGAATATTAAATTATATTAATAATTGCTGTCTTAGCAACTTTCAAAAACATAATACACTATTATTAATTATGATCACTATGCTGTACATTAGATCCCCAGAATTTATTCAGCTTATAGCTGGAAGTTTGTATTCTGACCAACAATTACCCATTTTCCCCCACCTTCCATACCCTGGTAACCACCATTCCAGTCTCATATCTATTAGTTCAGCTTTTTTAGGTTCCACATATAAGTTATACCATGCAATATTTGCCTTTCTCAGTCAGCCATTTCTAATGAATGTATTCTGTTGTATTTATAAAGAGATGTATTAAATCACTCATTCAGACATTGCTTTAAATACATGTTTGAACTTGACCAAGACTTAACAACTGTAGCCATGCTGTCGGTGCCCAGAGCTGACAGATCTTTAAAACTGGTGCATTAGCAATACTTCCAATGGTGCAAACCAACACAGTGATAGTTTTGCCAGCTGATTGTGAATACCAACTTGATGGGTCACAGAAAAGGAGTCGTTACTATACCTTTCCCTTCATAACCACAAATTGTAACAGAAACTGATATCAGAGCCTTCTTTCAGAAGACAAAACAAAGGAGAAGAGAAACAGATCATTGATCTTTCTTAAGCTCTAACTATGTGCCAGGCATGGATTTAAATCCTCAAAATAACCATATGTAATTCTTATTAAGGATGAGGAGATAGGTTTAGAAATTTTAAATGCTAATCCAGGTTCACATAGAGTGATGAATCTGGGATTTAAACCCAAATACCTTTGAAAGATGAGCTACAAAACTCACTCTTCACAATATACTTATCCAAAGTACATACACTTCATTTCAAATATTCCACAACTAATTCTGTAAGAGTAATCATTTCTATTGCATAATTCTCTTTCTCACCTCAAGTATATGGATGCCTTTGTTTCTTCAAAGAACAAATCTACTTCAAAAAAACACTAGGTAAATTTTTAAAAGTCAAAACATAAATTCAAAATATTATTCCTTGTCAATAAGTTCATTGTAGAATCTGGCACTAAAATCAGTTCTAGATCAACTTTTCATACAGTTGATACAGAGACCTAAATAAAATTATTTCATTGAATAGAAAGTAATACAGAAAAGGGAATTTAAAGAATTATTTGCCTACATGAAGATTTTAAGTACATTATATATTTTCTAGTATAAGCACAATTTTAAACAACATCAAGTAATCTACAGCTTCCCAACTGCAAGTTATTTCCCAAAATAAGCTTCTATTTTCTCAAAATAACAATAGTATTGATTAATTATTGAATTGTTGTTTAAACTGAATGTCTTAACAAGACCAATATATCTCCATAAAATGCCATCTATTTCTCTGTATTTCCTTAAAATACATTTTTTTTAAAGGCTAGAAAATTTATCAAGTAGAGAAAAGGTTCTTGACACTTGGGTGGTTCCCAGTCCTTAGTGACATAGTTCAGTGAAAAGACCACTAAAACAAGAAATTTTTTTTAAAAACAGGAGGAGGGGGGCTTCCCTTGTGGCACAGTGGTTGAGAGTCCGCCTGCTGATGCAGGGGACGTGGGTTCATGCCCCGGTCCGGGAAGATCCCACGTGCCACGGAGCAGCTGGGCCCGTGAGCCATGGCCGCTGAGCCTGCGTGTCCGGAGCCTGTGCTCCGCAACGGGAGGGGCCACAACGGTGAGAGGCCCGGGTACCGCAAAAAAAAAAAAAATTGCTAGGAGCTAGATAATATATAAAAGCTAGATAATATATCTAGGAGATAAGTATATATATATATATATATATATATACACACACACATATGTAACATATAAAACAGAAAATATAAGAAGGAATGAATAGAAGGAATTTGGAAATCATGTTCCAAATAAGTATATTTTGGTTAATATAGAAGTAAAGTACTATCAGGTTTTAGAGTGTAGTATATACAAGGCAATTCTCTTATTTTTTAATGTATTGTATTAAAGCTGGAAGAAGCTTCAAAATCATTCCAATAATGTTTTATCATCAGTTGTCCCTAAGTAAAAAAAACTATGTCATAAAACTTAATAAAGACAGCAAATAGAATTATGCACTTTAAGACATTGAGTATAACCTTTGAGATAATTGAAAATACTACTGTACTTCCATTTCCAATCATAAACGCAATTGACTTTTTCAGTGCTTACTCTCAGGTTACCAAACCTTGCTATGCAACATGCTGAATAGAATCTGCCACACACTGAATTACTTATTCAACCATGTGTAGATCTGGACTCTGGGGGTTTTGTATCCAGTATTTTACGACTACAGAGCCAAAACAGCAATAATAAATTGAGTTTTGACCTAATGTGGCAAAAATATAGGAAGATATCAAATCTAGAACTGACTTGGGATGACCAGAAAAAAAAAATCTGATCATTCAGAAAACATGTTTTGACATACACTGTAGCACAGGTTTCAAGATTTGTCCTGTAATTCCACAATGAATTCACTAGCTTTTTAAGTACATTTTGTTCTGAAACTGCTGGATCATATGGCAGTTTTATTTTTAAGTTTTTGAGGAATCTTCATCTTGTTTTCCATAGAGGCTGCACAAATTTGCAATCCAACCAACAGTGCATGAGTGTTCCCTTTTCTTCACATCCCTGCCAATACTTGTCTTTTTGTTTTTTTTGATGATAGCTATTCTGACTAGGTATGAGGTGATACATCAGTGTGGTTTTCCTTTGCATTTCCCTGATGATTAGTGATGTTGAGCATCTTTTCATATGCCTGTTGGCCATCTATATGTCTTCTCTGGAAAAATGTCTTTTAATGTTCTCAGCCCATTTTTTAATCAGCTTGTTTGATTTTTTGATGTTGAATTGTATGATTTCACCTGAAGAAAACAAAAACAAAAATTTGAAAACGTATATGCACTCTGATGTTCATTGCAGCATTATATACAGTGGCCAGGATATAGAAACAACTTGAGTGACCATCAGTAGATGAATGGATAAAGAAGAAATGTTATTGCTTGGAAATATCATAGAATAATACTCAGCCATAAAAATAAAATCTTGTCATTTAAGACAAATGGATGGATCTAGAGGATATTATGCTAAGTGAAATAAATCAGAAAGACAAATGCCATATGATCTCATTTATATGTGGAATTTAGAAAACAAAACAAACCAACAAACAAAACAACACAAAAGCAGACTCATAGAAGCAGAAAACAAATGGGTGCTTGCCAGAGGGGAGTGAGGTGGGGAGACGGGTGAAATAGGTGGAGGGGATTAAGAAGTACAAACCTCCAGTTCTAAAATAAATAACCCCCTGGGATGTAACATAAAGCATAAGGAATATGGTCGATAACAATGTAATAACTTTGTATAGAGACAGATGGTTGCTAGGCTTATTGTGGTGATCATTTCATAATGTAAGTGTGAAATCACCGTACAATACAATTAAAACTAATATAATATTGTATGTCAACTATATTCCAATAAAAATAAATAAATAAATAAATGTGTTACGTTCTAACCCTCTTTAAAACATCTGATTTTGAGTTTTAATTTCTAAATTTTAACTTCATTAATGAAGAAATACTAAACATCTGAATGCAGATATCCAGGGATTCTTATACATTCCATGTTTTCCATCCATGAGGCTTTTTGGTTTCCCCAGGTTCCATAAGTCATATATAATATGTGAGGGAAGTATGCAGATGCCAAACCTCTGTCTGCAGAGACAACTTTTTCAGGAGATGGAAACAGAGACAGAGCGTGCTAAAGATTTCCAGGCCTGGAAGTCCGAGGAGTTGGGTTGAAATTCGACCTCTGTAGAATTGAAACCACGGGGTAATATTTAAAAGGAAAATGTGGGCTTTAAATAACATTTCACATGCTGACTATAGAACATGGAAACAACTTCTGGGTGTCCAGGACATCTGAAGTCTTTAACAAACGGTAACTAACAAATCAAGTCAGACATGGGACCAAGAATAAAAAAACAACACTGCATCGTTATGGAAGGGGGTGAATTTTTCTTGTCTTTAATCTCTTGGAATTAGGTTTATTTTTTTAAGTTTTATAAACATACACACCATAAGCACAAGATATTACTTAGGTTTTTTTTTCCTCCAAAGTGAGGTATTTTTATGTTTCAAGGACATAAATAAGAGATTTCTTTAAAAAAACTTTTAAAACTCATGTTCCGAATAAATACATTTTGCTTCATATAGAAGTAAAGAACTATCAGGTTTTAGAGTGTGGTGTATACAAGGCAACTCTCTTATATTCAGCCTTATTTTAACTCACCTCCCTCATTATTCTGTTCCACTTGTAAAGACCAAATTTCACAGCTCCAGTAAATTTAATTATGCTGCCAAAAGCACAACTCCTCTACTCTTCTATTAAATTCTATTTGTTTTTAAAGATATAGAAAATTAGAGCTGAAAGCAACCATAAAATCATCCATATAAATGTTTTATCATCCTTTTACCTAAGTGCTACCAGCACAGATGAATAATAGAGCAGGAAAAAAATCTAAAGAGTTGATTAAAAAGTTGATCAAAAATAACATTGATTTTCCTTTTGCTTTGCTCACTGGTGCTGCACATTTGTTGGAGAGTTGAACCTCTTTCTTGCTGAGTCTCTGGCTCAGTGAGGAAGGTGAATGCAAAGTCTCAGAACTAGAATGCCTCCACATTCCTACTTGGCCTCTTGATTCACTGGTCATTGCCCTAAAGCAACCAATCTCAATATTGTATGGGGCTCACCCGTTAGAGAATCTGCTGCAGACAGCCTTACTGCCATCTGTAGGCAAGATGCAGCAGCTTCACCCTGGGCTCTTGATGTCCTACCAAACCTCCTCAGTTACCTGGCTTTTCTCTGTTTTAATTACAACCCCCTAGCCCTGGGACTCTGATTAATCCAAAGGAAATGATCATGGAATGTTATGCACTGAGTGCTTGTGTCCCCCCAAAATGCATATGTTGAAGCCCTAACTCCCCCCCACCCCTGCACTGTGATGACACATGGAAATCTGGCCTTTGGGAGGTAATTAGTTTAGATGAGGTTATGATGGTGGGGCCCCAATGACGGGATTGGTGCCCTTACAAGAAGAGGAAGAGAGACCAGATCTCTCTATATATATCTCTATCTCTGTCTCTATCTATCTCTCTACCAAAAGAAACACTGCAGGAAGGGTCATTTGTAAGCCAGAAAGAGAGCTCTCACCAGGAATGAAATCTGCCAGCACCTTGATCTTGGACTTCCCAGCCTCCATAACTGTAAGAAATATATGTCTCATTGTTTAAGCCACTTGGTATGTTACATTTTGTTCTAGCAGCCTGAACTAAGACAGAATAGGCCTAGTGCCAGACGAGAGCACTTTCCTTCATCCAGCTTGGACACCCTAAATGTCTCTTTCAGTCAATGCCTTGAATACTCAGGGAATGACCCTTATTCTCCCGAGGACTATTA
The DNA here is from genome assembly GCF_937001465.1 of Orcinus orca. NCBI lineage: Eukaryota > Metazoa > Chordata > Mammalia > Artiodactyla > Delphinidae > Orcinus > Orcinus orca. Next base: position 78,100,250 of record NC_064570.1, read on the forward strand.
GGTGGGGGCTGGCTGTCATTATCCACATGCCCAGCCCATTACTCTTCCTAACCAAACCCCTCTAATCAGGAATGATAGACATGAGTGTTTATATGATACACAAACCAAGAAGATGAAAATAAGTCATAAGTTGCTACTTCTGTTAGTACGGAGTATAACAGAATCATGGAGCTATAAAGCTGAGCTGTAGCTTGGAGATCACCTCTGCTGCAACACCTTTATTCCATAACAGAAGAAAGTAAATCTCAAAAAATTGATAGCTTGCCTAAATTCACGTCATCAGTGTAGAAATAGGCACAGGAATAATACTCTGTCAATCTGTTTCGTTCAGTTCATTTTATGCTTTAAACAACATTTTTTATTTTAGAAAATGTCAATAAAAAGGATTAGTTCAGTTTTTTCAATTGCACACACATGCCTACACCCTGGTCTGTTTCCTAAGGGTTTGGAAACATTGATGTCACCTTGCGTGCTTAATATTTTGCCATATGCTGTGATTACAGCATGACAAATCAAAGCCATAATAGTAACCATAGCTTCTTGCTCTTCCAGTTTAAGTTGTCATCTCCTAAACCAAAAGTCTTCCATACCAATTGAAGCAAAAATCATGGCAGACATGTTTATTATGCGTTTGGGGATGGAGAGACAAACAAGGCAAGTCATGCCTTAAGCAAAATACAGCCCATTTGGAGAGACTGACAGCTGCACAAAGTCTGTCAGAAGGAAATATACGGGGATCATCTCTAAGGTGCTATAATCAGAAACCAAAGTCTCACAATGGAACAAAAGATGTAGGATCATTTCTTTGGGGAAGATTTCATGCCAGAGGTTTCAAATGGTCATTAGAATTTAGGGAAAAAGAAGCAGAAGAAGGCATAAGAAAATAAAAGAAATGCTCTGAGAAGGAAGTGCCTTGAGGTGGTCAGTGACAGGACTTTTTCCAGTGAGCACTGACCAGGTCAGTTGCAGAGGGTAATGGAGAATGGGTGAGGTGGTAGTCAGATCTAGAGTTGGGAAGGCAGGTCAGAGCCAGCCAGATCATGGAGGGCTTATAATTGCATGCTAAGAAGTTCATTTTAATTTAGTAAACAGGAGAGCCGAGAAAAATGATTCTTAGCAGAGAATCGATCAGGTCTCCATTAATTACAAAATGACAACAACAAAAGCAAACAAATAATAATAACAATAAGCGATTTGCTGATGATCTCCCTGCTCTTTGTTTAGACATTCATAATCTGTGTAATCCAGTTTATCACCAGTTATCGGGGAAGCCTTATCACCAGAGTTATCCTCTCATTGTGATCTGTTTAATCTTTTCAGAATCTGCTGATGTCTTCACTTGTTGGCTGCCAAGATTCTGGCTCGGGCTTCAGTCCTCACTTAACAGCTCCTTGGCCGCCCTTCTCCATTCATCCATCACATGCTTTAAGTCCATCCAAAGTTCTGCAGTACATCTCACTTTTTCCATTTCTTGTAGCGCTCATGTTACAATGGCCTCTTGTACACCTGAAAATTAGATTCAAGTAATTTCTGGTTCTGATGTTTCAAACACTTTATGCCTTTGTGCTTACAGAGTGCCCTTCAAGGCCCTGATTGGGCCTTTCTTGTTGAGACTGGATTTAAGGAGTTTTCACCATTAAGGTTCAGCCTGATCAAGAAGAACAAGGATCATCTTGGACGTATCTGTGAAGCTGAGATAAAGAATGTCAGAGTGTTCATTAATCTGCTATATTACTCCTAAAATTGACCTCCATATTACCTGCCTCCTGTCCCTATAAACATTTTTCATGAATTTTAAGCCACCTTTTCTAATTATTTAGTGTTCTAGTGGTAGCTTCTGAAAATAGCAAAATGCTTTAATTTCATGAAAAGATAACATTTAAGTGAAATGTGCAAGTCTCTGTTTTGATCGAGAAATTCTTATTTCCATAGATAAATTCCTCTTGAAACTCACCTGTTACTTCTCTCTCTCTTTTTTTTTCTCTCTCTCTCTTGCTGTCTCTCTCTCTCTGCCCACATACTTCCCTTCCTATTTTTCATCTCTAAGCATTTATCCCAAATGGCTTCCTCAGCAATTCTACATTCAATAGTTTCAAAGATCAGAGGACACTCCTTAGAGAAATATGCCCATTTTAAAGATGAAAATACTGAGATACAGGTAAAATGTCTTTTAGTTTTGTTTGTGAAGAAACAAACCTACTATAGAAACTCAAACCTATAGAAACTCAAAGCTCTCAATCCTTAGTCTACTGAGAAAGTTATAGCCCTGACTTATAAATTAGTTTGAAAGAGATCATGATTCTTTCTCCTGTCTCGGAAATAATCTTGGTTTCTGGCTAAGAAATCAGTTACATCATAACAATTAACTCAAGGACAGAAAACCTTGTCTAAAACTTGGCTGGTCCAGCACTTAGAAAAAACCCAGTTTTGGCTCAAAGCACCTCTTCTGCAAATGAACTAGCCTCAGTAGCCACTGCAGAATCCTATCATTTGCTTAAATATCCTTGTACTAAATTTTCCAGTTAGTAAGTGTTACGTAGGCATGACATAAGTTAGTTTTTGGTACTGAGAGAAATATTTTCATTCAGTTTAGAAAATAATTTCAGTTGTATATAGAATGCTATTACATAAAATTGATCATTGTTTCACTGTAATTTATTTTCATTTTTATGCAGCGTTTTTAATACTTTTTTATTATAAATTTTCTGTAATTTCTGAACATTATAAAAATAACTCTCAAGAACATTGTTACATCTGCATTAAAATTATCTGTCATTCATTTTTTATGGAAATTGTCTGAATTTTTGACATTACCTTTACTGATAAATAATCGTGTAAATTATCATGCACAAGAATAATAAAAATGATTTATTATTTATGAAGTAAATTGGAGGTAACTTGATTTATGGAAAGAGGTCTGGCTTTGGAACAAGGCAGACTGAAGCTTGGCCATACGCTATATCTAGGGTTTAGACAAATTACTTCACATCTCTTTACACGAAATATGGGCTACTGATTACAATAATGTTGTAAAAATATATTATGAATGTAGTAGAAATTTCCCAGCTTAGGGATGGCTTATATTATGTGTTCAAAAATATTAATTCTCTTTCTTCTTTCCCAGAATATAAGAATATTACACCATTGTAGTGATGTTTTTCATTTGAACCTTATGATTTCACTAGAAGTGACCATTTTTAATTTAAATAGTTTAATAAAGTGTTTGCCAAATTAATGAGGGAAGAATGAATCCACTTACTTCTTTCTAATTACAAAAGCATTTTTCCAATAGATATCTAAAAAAAGAAATGTTGTAAATTATACTATATTTTCCTTGACCAACTACTACAACATTTTATGGGGATGTAATCCTGCAGATTTTACTTAACTTAAAACAAAAACTCCAGGTTGTTTTTCTTATTAAGCCAGAAGAAGCTGTTGCCCGATTACATGTCTAGCATTTACTTGAATGAACGTTAATGAGCTCATGTTTTTCTGAAGTATCTTATGTCATGTTTCAGATCCATCTCAAGGACTCACCAAAAATGAAGATTTAATGTTAAACCTAAAGCTAAACATCAAGGTAACTTAGTAAAGAAAGACAAATTTTAAAGGAGGTTAAAAGGGGAAAACAGAAGAGGAAAAAATGTAGACTGAGGAGATCAAGAGAAAAGTGAAATGAGTCAGAAGAAAATTAGTTAAATAGTGAACGTTTAGTTGTCTCTAACGTTTAGTTGTCTCTAACGTTTAGTTGTCTCTACAAAATTAGAGACAGAGGTAATCCAAGCTCTGACTATGTTAACATAAATGTACCTATGACTGTAATCCAGGTATGTCATTTCAAGAACCCAACATAAACCTTTTTTAAAAACATGTGAACCAGAAAAGTCTGTGTTTTTTTGTTTTTTGTTTTTTTAATTTGTTCATATTTGGACACATCCTGAGATAAATTCTAAACATCAAAGACTTTCTTTACCTAAAAATCACTCAAAGCAATAGAAGATTCAGTGGAGACAGGAAGGTCTAACATATTGGAGAAGGTATTATACATGTTCTTTAAAAAAATGCATACGTGTAATTTGTGATCAGATTTAAATTTTAGATATAAATTCCAAGTCAATTACTTATTATCTCAACACATTTTATCCCAGATCTATAAAAAATTTTACTTCCTCACTAGACTGCCAACTCTTTGAGACAGAAGCCATTATATTTATTTTGCTTTTCCGGGAGAACTGAATACAGTACTTAGCATAAACTAGTTAGTGCATTTATCGTTAATTAAGGAACCACAATTAACGTGATGTGTCCACAATGACTGCAGTGCCATTCTCTTCTTGGGGGCCTTAAAACCCTGCAGTAGTTAGGACCAGCACACTCAGAAATCATGACATGAGTATACCAGGCAGAAAAATATTTTAAATATACTTACCTCAGTTGCTTCATTTGCCTTATAGGAAATCATAAACACAAATATAGAAAATAGTAAATCTTAGAGGGAATGGAATAACCAGGCATACACATTTTACTACTGAGGCCCATCACCCTCTTTCTTTTATTCCACTTAGCTTTAACTTTTCTCTTCCTTTATTCTACATTTTGTTTCTATACTTTGTGCTTCCATACTTTTTACTTCATTATCCTTTCCTGAATAAAGACTGGTAAAACTTGGGGGAAAATAAAGAAAATAGACATGTTTTAATGCTACATTAGCTATTATTTGTAAAAGCATATATGTAAGTTTTGCTATAAATGCATTGAAGTCTTTGTAGGTACTTTTATAATATAATTTTTCACTGGACTGAATATGTACTGAGTCTTGACTATGAGCAAATCAGAGTCCCATATGTACAGCAGAGTATTATGAGCACTTATAATGGAGTAACGATTAAAGATGGGAAGGCAAAATCCACTAGAGGAGCCATCAAAAAAAAAGCCCTTGAATCTATTTCTTTAACAACCTTACAAAAGGTTAGTGTTTTGCCATGACTTTGGCTGTATAACAAAGTAAAAAAAAAATGGTTTATCTCTCTGTTTACCAATGTTTAGTCTTAAACTTAAAAAAATATTCCTATTTATAAATTTACTCTCAAAATTATTACTTGGTTGTTTAGATAATCTTGAAAATGTTGGATGAACTAGAGAAAAAGGTGAAATCAGATGCATGTTGGACTAAGCAACTTAAAATGTTTTCCAAACATTTTTGGTTCTATAAAATCTAAATTTATTTTCTCAGAAAACATCAAATGCTTGGTTATACTGAAAAAACATGAAGTCATTTTCCAATCTGTTTCATTTAATTCCTACTGCTTTTTAAGAACTACTTACTATACTGAGAGACTGAGTTTCTTTACTGAAACTAATGTTTTCTTTAACACAGTAAGAAGAAACTTGAAAACATAGTAGGTATAGGTGGCTCTTAATGTTAAGTTTTACTTGGTTTGACATTTATGACATTGTTTTTGGTAAGTCAGTAGAAATCTGTTTAATTTCCTTGAAGATCTCTTGGATAAGCAAAAGTAATTCTAGGTAAAAGTGTCATTCAAATGAACGCGTCTCAAAAATGTAATGAAGAAAACGGTACCATTATGGAATGGCAAAAATACCATCTTCTCATCTGATAGGTCAGTTTTATCTATGATCAAAAGGAATCAATTTAGAGGAAAAAAAAGTCTTTTATACACATGAATACCTTACACTCAGAAAATTCACGTACAGATAGTAATACAAAACTGGTTTTATGGTAATTATAAATTTTCTTTACATTTCTATGAATGAATTATATAGTCATCACTACTTCATTCTTTCAGAAAATATTTATTGAGAAAATTCTATGTGTCAAGCATCATTCTGAGTTCTAGAACCATAGTGTTGACGAGCAAGACAGGGTTTCTACTCTTGTGGATTTGACATTACAGTGGGAGACAGCAGGTCATAAATACAGTAATTTCAGAAGAAAATAAACAGTTGATGGAATACATGATGATGGGAGGAAGTACATTTATATAAGGCAGTCAGAAGAACTCTTCTGTAATGAAGAGGTGATGGCTGAGCTGAGACTTGAAGGAGTCAGTCATGGAAGGATTTGGAAGCAGAATTCCCGGAGGAAGGAAAAGGTATGAAAGGCATTTAGCAGGAATGATCTCGGGGTACTCCCGTGGTAGATTAAAGGTGGCAAATTCTTAGACGCTTTTTTTCCCGTTGCAAGGTGGCAACTTTTCTCCCTCTCCTTGAATTTAGGCAGGCTTCCAACTGCTTTGACCCAAAGAGTGTTAGAAGTGAGGCTGTACTTATTCCAGGCCAGTCTCTCAGAGAACTGGCAGCTTCCACCTGGTTTCTCAGAGCCCTTAGCAGATAGGTAGCTCTAGCAACCCTCCTGGAGAGACCCCAGGAAGAGGACATGACTAAAAACAGGGGCAGATGGAGAGGGGTCCTGCTGAGTGCAGCCTTCCTGGCTACTCATTCATGGCTCCAGACACATGACAGAAGGTATTTTTGACCTCTCCAAGCCAGCAGCCATTTGAATGCACCATGAAGAGGAGAAGCATCACCCAGTCAAGCTCTATTGGAATTCCTGACTCACAAACATGTGAGAAAGGATAAGATCGTTGTTGTTTTAAGCCACTAAATTTTGGAGAAGTTTGTTATGCAGTGAAGAGTAACTGGAACATTTTCTAGAGCAGAAAAAGACCAATATGGTAGGTGCATAGTGCATCAAGGAGCTTGTGATCTGGAAGGGGACCAGACATTTTATTCAGGGTTCCCTTGAATGACGAAATTGGGGAGGCAGTGTGATTCTTACCTAACACACATCTTTAAAAGGACATCTCTGCTACTTTTCAGAAAACAGATTTTAGAGAGGTAAGAGTATAAGCAGGAAGAACAGTTTTTTTTAAAAAAGTATTGTAGTCATGTGATTATTCCATTTAATTCTCCCAACACCTGAGAAAGCAACTTGTATTATCTTTATTTTACAAACAATCAGATTGAGGAACATAAAGATTAAAGAATTTGCCCAGTTTTGCAGAGATAATAAAAGATGGAAGTATAATTGAAACTCAGGCCAATTCTAAATCATTTGGTGTAATTGAATCACTAAACCAGGGGTTCTCAGAGACTGGTCCCTGGAACAGCAGCACAAGCCATCACCTGGAAATTTGTTATAAATGCAAATTCTTAGACCCCACTCTAGACCTACCAAATCAGAAACTCTGAGAGTGAGACCCAGCATTCTGTGTTTTGACAAATGTTCAGGTGATTCTGACACAAGGTCAAAACCATCTCTGAGACCCAGGAAAGATAGACGACTCCGAATTGAGCTGAAAGGGTACTTCTGCATTTGAGGTCTGACTGAGAACAAGGAACCAGCGTAGGCAAATGAAAAGGAGCAGTCAGTGGAGTAGAAAGGAACCGGGAGACTCTGATGTCAGTCAAGGCAAGAAAATGTTTCAAGAAGGAGAGGCGGTTCCATTTTGTCAAAGGTCGCTGAACGAACAAGTAAGAGGAGGACACAGCACGACCAGTGGACTTGCCAGGATAGGTAGAAGCCATTGGTTACCTTGAAATGGGTTATTTTTTGGAGCGGTGAAGAAAGCTTGATTGGAATAGAATAATGAAAGAATAGAGAGGGAAGAAAGGGAAAATAAAAAAGTAATCAACTTTTTGAGAAGTTTTTCTATGAAGTATAGAGATATGGGATGAGAGAAGGATTTTAAATGTGTGGGGGTTTTCTTAGATAAAAGATATTAAGGCTTTTTTATATGCCATTAGAAACCATCCAATGCAGGCTAAATTGAAGTTGAAAAAGAGAGCAAGACACAATTATTACATGAGTAAAATTCTTGAGTAGACAAGGGTAGGGTCTTTGTCCTCAGTAAGATCACAGACTCTTCTTAACAAGAGGTGAAGCAAAGAATCTTGGAACAGATGAAGGCTGGTCTGAAGACATGCTGGTGAGGTGAGGTAAGTCTTGATAGTGAGTTTACAGCTTATCAGTGGTATCTGGTCTGAGGTCATATGTCAGAGTTGGGAGTGTTGTGAAGAAGAAAAGGTATAGAATAACTTTCTTAGAAAGTGGGGATGGAAACTTAGTAGAAGAATGGAGAGCTATTAGCCAAAGCTGAAGACCATCTGGGATTTGTGATGATTAATTTAATATGAGAACATTGAGGTTTTTTCCCCAGGGAGCTATGTCTAAATCTGAGGCCTTACCTATAATAAAGTGAAACAGGAAAAAGACTGTTTACAAGAAAATGATTATAGTAGTGGACCGTGGAGCCAAGGACTTCACTGTGAGTAAGGAGGAAATCAAACTATAAAGAGGATGCTGTACAGTGAAAAGGAGAATCAAAGTGATGGGGTTCAAAGAGGGGTTGGAGAATTGTGGGTGTAGGAGTACTGGAACAAAGAAAAAACCTGACTCCGTATCAGATCTATTCCTTTAGCTCTAACCCTGTGCTGTGTTGCCTGTGCTTAGTCACTCTGGCTCTGCACCTTCTGTAAAAGAATGTTATCTCTAGCCTGAAATATGCATGATAGCCCATTCTCAAGGCTCTGACTGTTAAAGGTATAACATTTTTCCATTCATATAGACATAAAAGTTGCAGAACTGGAAATAACAATAGTCTTGCTGGAGGTTTATAGGACCATTGTGACCAGATCTACATGGACAGCTGCAAGAACAAAGGATTCCAGCACCAAGAAGTTTGCAGCAACCAGCCATAGCCCCTCCCTTTTTAAGTATAAAAGAAGTCCAGATTCTAACTTGGGTAAGATGGTTCTTTGGGACAATAGTCCACCCTCTTCTCAGTCTGCTGGCTTTCTGAAGAAAGTCACTATTTCTTGACCCAATAACTCATCTTTAGATTTAGTGGCCTGTTGTGCAGTGAGCAGTACAAGCTTGGACTCAGTAATGGTACAATTTAATTAAGCCAGATGGATAGAGGGGAGTAGCCAGAGATCAAGATCCTGACACAGATTTTGGAGTTTACATAGTCATTACTAATGCAGAGTTACAGAAAAGACCTTGGGAGTGGGGTGCTGAGGTGGGGTGGGAGATAAAAACAACACTGGAGTGAGGAAGTTAAGTGTGGAGTGAACAAAATATCAAATAGACCATAAAGGAGGAAGCCAACAGCAAGAATGATGACATAAGCAGTGATAAAAAGAATATCAATAAGGCTGGTATTAGAGTGTGTGTGTGTGTGTGTGTACTCATGTATAAATATAAAACAGATGTTTTATCTTTCTTTCCAGAATGTAAGTTTCTTGAAGGTAAGGTCCATGGTTAATTTTGGTCTTGCCTGTTATGCTGTCTACTGTGTTATATTTAGGATATAAATATATAAAAAATATATAAATATCCTAAGTATCCCTCTAATGTGATTTGGATAAATGAATCAATTGCTAGCAATTTAAGAAAACTAGCCAGCAAGATCACACGAAAACATGGAAACAAAAAGCAAAATGTTAAAGAACCGCTTTTAAGAATTGCCATAGTTCCCAAAACTTCCAATACGGTCAAGTTTCTGTAAGTTTAGTCATTTTCAGGATAACCAGACATGCCAGTTTTTCTGATTTATGTTTATTTTCCTAAAGTCTTATCTGATTAAGAATTTGCTCCAGATTAAAAAAAAATTAACCAGATTTTATTATTAATACTTACATTAAAATAAGCTTTCATGGGTTTGATGCTACTCCACTTGATAGTTCTAACTTCTGCCAAGGTACCTCTTACCTATTTGTGTCTGAGACACACATGAAGTATGCAGAGATTTTACAGATCTTTCTTTTTAAAGTTTACACCGAAGGTAATATTTTGCAATAATAATACAAATATTAATTTTGGGGGAGCAGAGCAAAATGGTACAAATACCATTCTTTTACTAAGAAACACAAACATCAGAAATACACCTAGAATTGATTGTGGCACATACACAATTCACAGCTGTGCTCAAACAAGACTCTGTCAATTTAAATGGAAACTGTAGTCAAAATTTACATTTCTATATACTTTAACAGAGCAACTATTACCTCAAAATTCTGTTACAAAGCAGGTGTTGAATACAAAAACAAATTTGTTTAACATGCCAGAGAGTACTTTTACTTTCTGTTACTTGCTACCAATCAG